>NC_064931.1:471993090-472043981 GCF_023897955.1 Schistocerca gregaria
CTTTGGCATTAGTTAACTTGCAGTTGTCGAACATGGTGGAATCACATGCTATATTCCCTCTTCTATCAATCTGAAATGCAAGTATGAGGAATCTCTAGCTGTGAAGAGGTTTTAATAGCCCACGTTTGTCTGCTAGCAGTCGGTAACACTGGGTACTCGAAAACTTCCCATGAGCGAAATGTCAGTGACAGAAATGTACTGGAATTCAGAACTTTTAAAAGCTTCAAACGCTCCTCGTCTGACACACTCATGTGAGGCATTTTCCATATTATGTTGATGTTTTTGATCTTATTCTCCTCTTGAGCTTGTTGAATGTACGAGTTATTATCCGTCGCACTCCGTACCAAAATGAGTTCCTGTTTAGCGTTCATAATACAGTAATCTGCCTCATGTCCTCAAAGTAGCCCATCAGCATTTTTAGAGGTATGCATGCAGTAAATCGCTTGTACTCTGCAACTGTTCTATCATCCGGATCGTCTATCAACCAAATCACATTTTCTAAACTAAGCAAATCCGTGGGTGAAGCAGAGATGTATGTTTTAAGGGTTGATGTTATGCTGACATTGTGTGTATGGTCGATCTCAGACTCATTGAGTTCATTGCGTATCTCATGGAACAGGAATGCTAAAGCGTTACGTGCAAGCTTAGATCTCACTGTATCGCTGTCGTCGGTTTTCATGAATGACCCCTCTAGGTATATGAAACTCTTGAATGGAAACATCAGTGCGTCTTGGTGCTGGATGACAGTCCTAATTTCATAATTATTGCTAAATGTTGTTGAAGTGTAAGGTTTATGTGAGGAGTATTGGTGACTTATAAGTCTCTCATCATACTCCACTGGAATGGTTATATTGAGTGAGGATGTCGTGGCAAGACTACAAGCCAACTGACTTAAGAAACTAGTAGTTCGCATGTGTTATCACTTTGCGGTTCAGCAGTGAAGTGATGTGCTGTGGGTTTCGTACACTGATTTTATACCGTAAGCCCATCCTGCCTTACATGTAATCGTACACCACGAAAGTCAATAAGTTGGTTATTCTGGTCCACAACACGCAGCTCCAAATAGTCCAGTGTCTGAGCTGGCACTGGAAGTTATATTGCATTGTTGCAACTGAGGGGAAGAATCGGTAAGTAGTGTGAAACAGACTAGCGTAGAGATAGGAGTTGGTTGCAATGTTACGCTCGACTCGGACTGTGCTGACGGGCAGTACGTCCACAGTCTGATCTGACTTGTAAAATTTACTTGGATCCTTCTGCAAAACCTGCCCTTTTGCGAAACCCAACAGGCGCCCTATTGAACCTTTCTGGTTAAAGTCAAGCGTTGCATTTACACTTCTTATTACAGATTTAAGTGTATTGATGTTTGCTCGTAGCTCAATACCTATTCCTGGCCGTTTTAAAACTTAGGTTAAATCTTCGATATCGTATGAACCCGGTTCTATTCCCACAATGTCTTTTTCATCATTAATATCCAGGTGCAGTTTGTTGTTACTCTCCGTAATATCTAGGAAGCGGTTGTACGTCTCCAGTCCAATCAATACAATACTCCATTCACCAATTCTCAAGTCAATTGGCGGGAAGTATCTTGCACACATTATAGATGATCGTTCTTTTAACGTCAAAGAGTACGACATTGCATCCGAACCTCAACTGATGAAGGAATGTTTAAAATTCCTCCTTATATAGTCTGCTTCTTCTTCTTCGTAAACGTCAAGAGAAACATGATGCACAGATGTCCGCAGAGGTGTGTATTAAAATATTGATAGCGCCGAAAATTGTAGAACACACGTCTTCTGTGCGTGAAGTATCGATGTAATTCTTCTGGCGGTTGCAGAAATAGTAGACGGCATCCGCATTTTTCATAACATATGATACCCAGTGAGCGACGGGGCCTCCAGCAACATCTAAATTCACAACACCACATTCAGCAGTTTTCCTCATAGTCTGCGATAATGTATCCCGCACAAACACACCACGGAATCTTGCGATGTTGAATTTTTTTCTAACAAACTTAAGATCAGTATTTGTGAGTGGTCGATCTGGTAGGACCGCTATGGGATTTTTTATAATGAATAGACCAAGCTCTTTCCTGTATGGTATCAAGTATAATACTTTTCCGATGGCTCCGGTTTCCGTCATGAGGTTATGGGGGATTGGGTTGTTTGGGGAAGGAGACCAGACAGCTAGGTCATCGGTCTCATCGGATTAGGGAAGAATGGGGAAGGAAGTCGGCCGTGCCCTTTCAAAGGAACCATTCCGGCATTTGCCTAGAGTCATTTAAGGAAATCACGGGAAACCTAATCAGGATGGCCGAACGCAGGATTGAACCGTCGTCCTCCCGAATGCCAGTCCAGTGTCTAACCACTGTGCCACCACGCTCGGTCATGCGGTTATGTCTCCTTGCCTCTACTAACTGCACTTGGGTATTTTGTGCATTCTTGACTGTTCGAGCAATAGCTGCAGCACCACCACCGAGGGACCCTACCGCCGAGAGTGCTGTGAGGGCTGGGATGAGAGATGGAAGAAAACCACCAGGTGTCTTGGGTATTGGCAGAACTCGAGATGCTTTAACCGATCCTCTTCTTCTTCTTCTTCTTCTTCTTCTTCTTCTTCGTCCACCTTTCTGCTTCAGTGCAGTTTTAGCTGCATACATCGCTGTCAGGACACAGTTCTTCAAACAGCTCTACTTCCCGCCCTTGTCCTCCTTCTTGTTTAGTGCACAACGTGCAGCATTCGTAACTTTCTTGAAATTCGTCACCCCTAAGCCCAACTTAATTTTTCTTCGCATGATTTTATCAACTGCAAATGCTCCGATGCGTTGATCTATACCAATATCCTTTCTTCTCCGTATCGCGTTAGGCTTATCAGCTAAAATCCAATCTGCAATGTGAAGACTTCAGAAATCTTTATTTGTAGTGTATGCAATGTCATGTTCCATACATGTTTCTTCGAGCAGATTAACCCCCTTATCACCTCGTGCCAAGCGCTTCTGAAGCTTTGTTCCAGGTCCACAGTAGTCATACCCCGGAATGTGTATTGGGACTTAACATCTGAGGTCATCAGTCCCCTAGACTTAGAACTACTCAAACCTAACTAACCTAAGGACGTCACACACATCCATACCCGAGGCAGGATTCGAACCTGCGACCGGAGCAGCAGCGCGGTTCCGGGCTGAAGCGCATATAACCGCTCGGTCACAGCGGCCGGCTCGTTGGCATCAATCCTACTGTTTTTTGCTGCAGGAAAACCAAGCTATTTAACTAGTGCTCCATTTCCCTGAGGTCTTATGACTCTCTCCACGAAAAACACAACTGTTTCCAAGCTTTTCTGCAACTCCTCGGTGTAGAAGCAGCAGGCAATTTCTTCACCTTTACTACCCTTCAGTATATAAGCTCTAGGATTCGTTCTTTGCACCTTAGAAACTGTAACTATCTCTGTTGACAAGTTCGGTAGGTACGATTTCTCAAATGTTGTCTTGTGTTTTGAGATACGTACCAAATCACCTACATTAAATCTGCGTGGATCCAGCATTTTAATACGACTGTACACCGTTTCCATGAGTGCTTTATCACCAGCGTCGATTGGTCTCATTTTTATTGTCCTATGTTTGGTTCAATTATAATGAGCAATTATTTCTGGGAGGATATCTGTCCATTTGTATGGGCCGTGAAGGTTAAAACGCATCCCCACATTCGACCTTTAATTGTTCTGTTCAGACGATCTTCGCCGCTGCTGCTGCTGTTGATGTTGTTGTTTTCACCGTCAAGTGTTGGTTTTATAATGGTTTTATACACTACTGGCCATTAAAATTGCTACAGTACGAAGATGATGTGCTACAGACTCGAAATTTAACCAACAGGAAGAAGATGCTGTGATATGCAAATGATTAGCTTTTCAGAGCATTCACACAAGGTTGGCGCCTGTGGCGACACCTACAACGTGCTGACGTGAGGGAAGTTTCCAACCGATTTCTCACACACAAACAGCAGTTTACAGGCGTTGCCTGCTGAAACGTTGTTGTGATGCCCCACCGATTCCATATTCTGCTAACAGTCATTGGATCTCGACATCGCGGTGAACGCACATTGGAAGCGTGTATTCGTCATCGCCATACTGGCGTATCACCCGGCGTGATCGTATGGGGTGCCATTGGTTACACGTCTCGGTCACCTCTTGTTCGCATTGACGGCACTTTGAACAGTGGACGTTACATTTCAGATGTGTTATGACCCGTGGCTCTACCCTTCATTCGATCCCTGCGAAGCCCTGCATTTCAGCAGGATAATGCACGAAGGCCCCCCCCCCCCCCCCATGAACCATGGACCTTGCCGTTGGTGGGGAGTCTTGCGTGCCTCAGCGATACAGATAGCCGTACCGTAGGTGCGACCACAACGGAGGGGTATCTGTTGAGAGGCCAGACAAACGTGTGGTTCCTGAAGAGGGGCAGCAGCCTTTTCAGTAGTTGCAGGGGCAACAGTCTGGATGATTGACTGATCTAGCCTTGTAACAATAACCAAAACAGTCTCGCTGTGCTTGTACTGCGAACGGCTGAAAGCAAGGGGAAACTACAGCCGTAATTTTTCCCGAGGGCATGCAGCTTTACTGCATGATTAAATGATGATGGTGTCGTCTTGGGTAAAATATTCCGGAGGTAAAATAGTCCCCCATTCGGATCTCCAGGCGGGGATTACTCAAGAGGATGTCGTTATCAGGAGAAAGAAAACTGGCGTTCTACGGATCGGAGCGTGGAATGTCAGATCCCTTAATCGGGCAGGTAGGTTAGAAACTTTAAAAAGGGAAATGGATAGGTTAAAGTTAGCTATAGTGGGAATTAATGAAATTCGGTGGCAGGAGGAACAAGACCTCTGGTCAGGTGACTAAAGCGTTATAAACACAAAATCAAATAGGGGTAATGCAGGAGTAGGTTTAATAATGAATAGGAAAATAGGAATGCGGATAAGCTACTACAAACAACATAGTGAACGCATTATTGTGGCCAAGATAGATACGAAGCCCACATCTACTACAGTAGTACAAGTTTATATGCCAACTAGCTCTGCAGATGATGAAGAAATTGAAGAAATGTATGATCAAATAAAAGAAATTATTCAGATAGTGAAGGGTGACGAAAATTTAATAATCATGGGTGACTGGAATTCGAGTGTAGGAAAAGGGAGAGAAGTAAACGTAGTAGGTGAATATGGACTGGGGCAAAGAAATGAAAGAGGAAGCCGCCTGGTAGAATTTTGCATAGAGCACAACTTAATCATAACTAAAACTTGGTTCAAGAATCATGAAAGAAGGTTGTATACATGGAAGAACCCTGGAGATACTAAAAAGTATCAGATAGGTTATATAATGGTAAGACAGAGATTTAGGAACCAGGTTTTAAATTGTAAGACATTTCAAGGGCAGATGTGGACTCTGACCACAGTCTATTGGTTATGAACTGTAGATTAAAACTGAAGAAACTGCAAAAAGGTGGGAATTTAAGGAGATGGGACCTGGATAAACTAAAAGAACCAGAGATTGTACAGAGTTTCAAGGAGAGCATAAGGGAGCAATTGACAGGAATGGGGGAAAGAAATACAATAGAAGAAGAATGGATAGCTTCGAGGGATGAAGTAGTGAAGGCAGCAGAGGATCAAGTAGGTAAAAAGACTAAGGCTAGTAGAAATCCTTGGGTAACAGAAGAAATATTGACTTTAATTGATGAAAGGAGAAAATATAAAAATGCAGTAAATGAAGCAGGCAAAAAGGAATACAAACGTCTCAAAAATGAGATCGACAGGAAGTGCAAAATGGCTAAGCAGGGATGGCTAGAGGACAAATGTAAGGATGTAGAGGCTTATCTCACTAGGGGTAAGATAGATTCTGCCTACAGGAAAATTAAAGAGACCTTTGGAGAAAAGAGGACCATTTGTATGAATATTAAGAGCTCAGATGGAAACCCAGTTCTAAGCAAAGAAGGGAAAGCAGAAAGGTGGAAGGATTATATAGAGGGTCTATACAAGGGCGATGTACTTGAGGACAATATTATGGAAATGGAAGAGGATGTAGATGAAGATGAAATGGGAGATACGATACTGCGTGAAGAGTTTGACAGAGCACTGAAAGACCTGAGTCGAAACAAGGCCCCCGGAGTAGACAACATTCCATTGGAACTACTGACGGCCTTGGGAGAGCCAGTCCTGACAAAACTCTACCATCTGGTGAGAAAATGTATGAGACAGGCGAAATACCCTCAGACTTCAAGAAGAATATAATAATTCCAATCCCAAAGAAAGCAGGTGCTGACAGATGTGAAAATTACCGAACTATCAGTTTAATCAGTCACAGTTGCAAAATACTAACGCGAATTCTTTACAGACGAAGGGAAAAACTAGTAGAAGCCGATCTCGTGGAAGATCAGTTTGGATCCCGTAGAAATGTTGGATCACGTGAGGCAATACTGACCCTATGACTTATCTTAGAAGCTAGATTAAGGAAGGGCAAACCTACGTTTCTAGCATTTGTAGACTTAGAGAAAGCTTTTGACAATGTTGACTGGAATACTCTCTTTCAAATTCTGAAGGTGGCAGGGGTAAAATACAGGGAGCGAAAGGCTATTTACAATTTGTACAGAAACCAGATGGCAGTTATAAGAGTCGAGGGACATGTAAGTGAAGGAGTGGTTGGGAAGGGAGTGAGACAGGGCTGTAGTCTCTCCCCGATGTTATTCAATCTGTATATTGAGCAAGCAGTGAAGGAAATAAAAGAAAAATTCGGAGTAGGTATTAAAATCCATGGAGAAGAAATAAAAACTTTGAGGTTCGCCGATGACATCGTAATTCTGTCAGAGACAGCAAAGGACTTGGAAGAGCAGTTGAACGGAATGGATAGTGTCTTGAAAGGAGGATATAAAATGATCATCAACAAAAGCAAAACGAGGATAATGGAATGTAGTCGAATTAAGTCGGGTGATGCTGAGGGAATTAGATTAGGAAGTGAGACACTTAAAGTAGTAAAGGAGTTTTGCTATTTGGGGAGCAAAATAAATGATTGATGGTCGAAGTAAAGAGGATATAAAATGTAGACTGGCAATGGCAAGGAAAGCGTTTCTGAAGAAGAGAAATTTGTTAACATCGAGTATAGATTTAAGTGTCAGGAAGTCATTTCTGAAAGTATTTGTATCGAGTGTAGCCATGTATGGAAGTGAAACATGGACGGTAAATAGTTTGGACAAGAAGAGAATAGAAGCTTTCGAACTGTGGTGCTACAGAAGAATGCTGAAGATTAGATGGGTAGATCACATAACAAATGAGGAAGTACTGAATCGGATTGAGGAGAAGAGACGTTTGTGGCACAACTTGACCAGAAGAAGGGATCGGTTGGTAGGACATGTTCTGAGGCATCAAGGGATCACCAATTTCGTCTTGGAGAGCAGCGTGGAGTGTAAAAATCGTAGAGGGAGACCAAGAGATGACTACACTAAACAGATTCAGAAGGATGTAGGTTGCAGTAGGTACTGGGAGATGAAGAAGCTTGCACATGATAGAGTAGCATGGAGAGCTGCATCAAACCAGTCTCAGGACTGAAGACCACAACAACAACAACAACGCACGACCGCATGTTGCAGGTCCTGTACAGGCGTTTGTGGATACAGAAAATGTTCGACTGCTGCCCTGGCCATCACATTCTCCAGATCCCTTACCAATTGAAAACGTCTGGTCAATGGTTGCCGAGCAACTGGCTCGATACAACATTCCACTCACTACTCTTGATGAACTGTGGTATTGTGATGAAGCTGCATGGGCACGTGTACCTGTACACGCCATCCAAGCTCTGTTTTATTTAATGCCCAGGCGTATCAAGGCTGTTATTACGGCCAGAGGTGGTTGTTCTGGGTACTGATTTCTCAGGATCTATGCACTTAAATTGCGTGAAAATGTAATCACCTGTCAGTTCTAGTATAATATATTTGTCCAATGAATACCCGTTTATCGTCGGCATTTCTGCTTTGTGTAGCTATTTTAGTCGCCAGTAATGTATTTCTTGTTGCTCAGGCTTTTTGCAATCTGATGTAAATCAGTTAAATGCAGTATTTCAAGGTATATTTCGCTATCATTGACTGAATAGTTCACAGGTTTTTTGGTAGGTCTTAGGAAAATAAGATTCATTACGCCAGGTGTTCTCTCAAACCGCCCGTCTATCACCAATCTGTATTATGTCATTAGTTACATTTATATGATGCATGCCTAACATGTACGGTCTCCCCCTGCTAACGCCGAATGTTCTATCTATCTGACCAGGAGCGTGAGGGATAATGAAGTCATCAATGGCGACACCATCGTTATCGTGTGGCTTGGTTTTTGCTGAGAGCTGCCTGAGAGGTTCAGTAACCGTCTTAAAGGTCTCTCTTAGCGGTTGCTGTCGATCCATATGCCTTAACCCTAGCAACCTTAATTTCTCTCGAACCATTCTCCACGCTTGAATCACTTTCTGCTTCCTTGACATCTCGGTGTATACTAACCAGACGTCTCCGCAGCGTAAGGCCTTATACATCCGCCCTTCTTCTTCCCCTTACTATGTGCCTGTTCCCTCTTCTCAGTAACAAGGAACTCTACATCTAATTTCCCCTCAATAGACTCGACCTTTTCAGTTAAGTCGGTTACTTTTTTACCGGTTTCATTAACTAACTCATTTAGCGCATTGATCATTCTCAGAAGAGTCTGGTAATACGTCTCTAGTTCCCTGCGCATATTTCCAACTTTATGCACAACAGCCTGAATTTTCGCATCCATGTACAGGCGAATGTTCTGTTTGTGTACACCCGTGCTCTCGGGTTGAGAGCTAGACATGCGAGCGAATTTGCCCATGGTGCAACGAATACTGATGCACTAACCTCTCTTACCAGGCTATATATGCAGAAACTCTTCAAAGTTTCGCCTGTACCTACCATCACTCAGTTTTCTTGTTTTATCAATAACGAGAAACCCATACTGTGAATAATTTTAGAAATCAGAACATATCTTTACAAAATCATTGAACGATATTTCAGTTCCTACATGTGCCTGGTAAACGTGTTTTAAATTCAGATTGTCTTGTTTGAAGGGTATAATGAGATTTGAATTAGCCCAAACCAACTGTTTTGGGATTCTGGAATATGTTTGGCTTAGATAAAATACATCAACACCCATATGATGACCGAATCAGAAATATTTTCGAATTTGTTCTTGGTTTTCCACAGCAACATCGTCAAATATGAGGACAGTGTTTGGCTTTGCTTTTTCAGGTGGGGGGGGGGGGGGGGGGGGAATAACACCGCTTTCACTGAATGTCGTGTATTTAACACCATCTACACCGCGCAATACCTCCTGTAATAGCTGATACTTGGGCTCAGTGTTTTTGAGAATACAGAAACATGTTCAAATCTGACTCCATCTACATGTGTTAGCAGTGTCATGAGGACATTAGTCTTGCCACAATTGGATGGACCTACAATAATTGCTCGTATATTCTCAGGAAGGAGAATTCCGTTCTTCTTCTTCTTCTTCAAGTATTCTTTTGCATCTTCACAGGACCAGTCACCGACAACAAAGTCCTTGTGATGAGGATGTTTCATCCACCCTGCCATGATAGTAACTACGCCAGGTACTGACAAGTAGTTGGTATATGTAGAAAGATACACTTGAAGGGACGGTAATAGTATGTGTAGCCACTATAACTCCATCACTCAACCGACTGAGCCATATTGGCTACACAGAGAAATCAGCTATATACAGGATGAGTCGCCTAACATTACCACTGGACATATTTCGTAAACCACATAAAATACTGACGAATTGATTCCACAGACCGTCCATCCTATCCAGCAGCCCAGCACAAGCTGAGTCCTTTCTCCACCAGTTCCAAGGAAGAGGAGGCGGTTGGATGTCTTAGGTTAGTGGAGGTACCCGAAGTGACCTATTTTCCACCATTTTCTTAGGTTAGTGAAGGTAGCTCAAGTTACCTTTCTTCCACCAAAATCTGAACTTCTCGCCATGACGTCATTGCGATGCTGCCATATCCACCACCACCATCTTGGATCCTCAATCTTGAATAAATTTGACAACAATGCAGAGTGGGGTGAGGTGTGAGTTGTCCTACTACTTAGGGGCTCATAAAAATAATGGCTTATTATGTCATACGATGACAGAGCACTCCAACGGACGTTGGTGTAGCTGATAAGATTTTCCGGTTCCCAGCAACGAAAATTTTGTTTATTGTCAAGTCCATTAAGATCTTTAATAAATACATTCGTTCATATAAATGTCGTCGCATTAGGTGATCGTTCGATTTCAGTTCCTGGATGATCTACAACTTGTGTGGATGGTGATGTAAGTCATGTACCAATATTCTTGGAAGTATGCTGACAGCTTACATACTACACTCATTATTCTGACATACTCGCTATTAGCACTGCTGTTCATCCATAATCATATTGTCAATAATACCAACACTTACTTGGTGTACTAAATTATAGACCAGATTGCTGAACTACAGCGTCGTAACAAGAAAATCCCTCGTTTTGTGTAAAGGGGCACCATACTATCAGAGGAAATGAAACTGTCTACTCTCGCGCTAAGAGTGCATCCACCATGGGGCAAAGACGTACAAATATGTTCCTTATACGGACCTTCTACAAGACGAGGGGCTGCAGATCAGAATCTTGTGGAACAATGGGTGGCGCCTATCGTACCAAGAAAGGGGAGGGCATTATGAATCACACTACCAAGCATCCCTGCACGAACGTGGTACTCTCATGGTACGCATCACAGGTTATGTCCACCTCTGTTCTGGCCATGATCGATTCCGATTGCACTGCTGTCATCTACAACTGATTGACTCATCCTTATGTAATTCTGGGGTGGAGGACGACATCGACCACGTCTTTTTCGGCTGCCCATTGCGATACTACCTGATAATCAATTTCCTGTAGTGTCTAGTACTTCATAGGTAACTACCCACCAGAATGAAGACACTACTCACAATGCATGACATGTGGCTGTATAAAAGTATATAGATGGTGTCCGGGAAGTAGGGACGAATATTAAAGTGCTGTAGAATATACAAAATTTATTGAAAAAGTATTTTTTTTAGAATCACATTGAGTAACTTCTCCCATTTATATATGAAAAGCTATATCCTCCATATGACCACCCAAGGCCGCAAGGCAACGAGCAATGCATTCGTGAAGTTCTCGATGAGGCGTTCGCAAACATCTAGTGGAATGGTATTTTTGCGGTTTGTTCACGTACACTTTTAATTTCACAAATTCTCACAAAAAAAGTCACAAGGCGTAAGATCGCATGATCTAGCAGGCCACTCCTGGTTGCCACGCAAAGAGAAAAATTTTTGTGGAAACTTTTCATTTAGCAAAGCATACGTTTCACGGTATGTGTGATATGACACACCATCTTGTTGAAACCAAAAGTTTTCATTTTCATCAATAAGAGGGAAAAACCAATTAGAATGCATATTTCGGTAACGGTCGCCGTTCACAGTAACGGCAGCTCCCTCATCATTTTCAAAAAGTACGGGCCGATCACTCCTTCTACCTAGAACCCACAGCACATAGTCGTGCGTCGTGGATGCATCTCATATTCCACAGTCACTCGCGGATTTTCGTTACCGCAAATTCTGCAGTTCTGCTTACTGACGTAACCCCCGAGGCAGAAGTGCGCCTAATCTGAAAAAAATATTCTTTTTGTTAAGTTCTCGCTCTCCTCTTGCCGAGCCTCTCCATTAAGCAAACCGATGTCTCTTTTCATGAGCTGTAGGTTTCAGCCCTTGTTGAATATAGTACGTACCCATTTTCAGATCTTATGAAAGGATTTTATGCACTGAACTTGGTGATAAATTCAATTGTTGAGCTCGTCGGCGAACCGATTATCTGAGGCCAACGGTCAAATTGTCACGCACGACAGCAATGTTTTCTTGTGTTCGAAAAGAACGCGGTCGTCCTGTTTTCTTAACGTTTGAAACAGAACCCGTGGTCTCAAACATCCAGTTCAGCTTCCCAACTGACGATTCGGTTGGAGCAGCATTATGTCCGAATGTCACACGCAATTCACAAACGGTTGCCGTGGGACATTCACTGTTTTTGTAATAACTTTTTATCACTTGGATGCAGCACACAGTTGTCATTTGCTCCATGAAAATAAACAACAAACAACAATGCTCACTACACAAAACTATCAGGCTACTAATGGGAAGGATTGCAGACAACAAACATGAAAAACCCACGGCTGCCAACCGTTATATGACAAAGCGGCGCAAAATGCAATTTCTTCCTTACGTCCCGGACACCCAGCATAACTGTTCGGTTGCTGAACGTATCATAACTACTATGTTTACAACCAGCATAACTTTTCTTTGTGAGTGATGTGTTGTATCTTTACGAATTGTGATATTTTGGAGGTACTAGGCTACATTAAATTCAAATGTAAAATGCATATATTTGCATATTTTTGGCATTTGAGCATATTATTGTCATATTTAGAGGAAATGGCCGTAAATATGCTTTTTTTTTGCATTTAGAGGTCATATTAATGTTCATTTTGTTCCCTGGCAACCCAAGAACCTCCCAGAATGTTAGGCCAATAAATTTCCAAAATAAGATAATACGGGATGAGCCATCAGAATAAAAGTCTTTCAGGCAAACGTGCGTAGCTTATACAGGGACATTGTCTTGTTTATCCACTTAGATAGTCTCTCAGATAAGGATACTAAGGACTTGGTGATGGTTCATTGTTGAAATATGGATTATCGGAGCAGAAACGTGCTTCAGAATTTGTCTCCTCATTTTCGAAGCATATGGACGACAAAAATAAGTTCAATGAAGATCTTTGCTAGACTTTAATAAAATCAAACAAGCTGGAGAATGAAGGATTAAGAACCTTTTCGAAAAAATACACAGGAAAAGATATTCCTCACGAGTCAACGCTCAGAAAGAACTATGTGGACCCATTGTATCAGAAGGTAAGGTTTTTAGATAATGTTTATGAACGTACGTATGTGAAAATCAATGGATTTAATTTGGTATACAGGGTGTTACAAAAAGGTGCGGCCAAACTTTCAGGAAACATTCCTCACACACAAATAAAGAAAATATGTTATGTGGACATGTGTTCGGAAACGCTTACTTTCCATGTTAGAGCTCATTTTATTACTTCTCTTCAAATCACATTAATCATGGAATGGAAACACACAGCAACAGAACGTACCAGCGTGACTTCAAACACTTTCTTACAGGAAATGTTCGAAATGTCCTCCGTTACCGAGGATACATGGATCCACCCTCCGTCACATGGAATCCCTGATGCGCTGATGCAGCCCTGGAGAATGGCGTATTGTATCACAGCCGTCCACAATACGAGCACGAAGAGTCTCCACATTTGGTACCGGGGTAGCGTAGACAAGAGCTTTCAAATGCCCCCATAAATGAAAGTCAAGAGGGTTGAGGTCAGGAGAGCGTGGAGGCCATGGAATTGGTCCGCCTCTACCAATCCATTGGTCACCGAATCTGTTGTTGAGAAGCGTACGAACACTTCCATTGAAATATGCAGGAGCTCCATCGTGCACGAACCACATGTTGTGTCCTACTTGTAAAAGCACATGTTCTAGCAGCACAGGTAGACTATCCCGTATGAAAACATTATAACGTGCTCCATTGAGCGTAGGTGGAAGAACATGGGGCCCAATCAAGACATCACCAACAATGCCTGCCCAAACGTTCACAGAAAATCTGTGTTGATGATGTGATTGCACAATTGCGTGCAGATTCTCGTCAGCCCACACATGTTGATTGTGAAAATTTACAATTTCATCACGTTGGAATGAAACCTCATCCGTAAAGAGAACATTTGCACTGAAATGAGGATTGACACGTTGTTGGATGAACCATTCGCAGAAGTGTACCCATGGAGGCCAATCAGCTGCTGATAGTGGCTGCACACGCTGTACATGGTACGGAAACAACTGGTTCTCCCGTAGCACTCTCCATACAGTGACGTGGTCAACGTTACCTTGTACAGCAGCAACTTCTCTGACGTTGACATTAGGGTTATCGTCAACTGCACGAAGAATTGCTTCGTCCACTGCAGGTGTCCTCGTCGTTCTAGGTCTTCCCCAGTCGCGAGTCATAGGCTGGAATGTTCCGTGCTCCCTAAGACGCCGATCAATTGCTTCGAACGTCTTCCTGTATGGACACCTTCGTTCTGGAAATCTGTCGCGATACAAACGTACCGCGCCACGGCTATTGCCCCGTGCTAATCCATGGATCAAATGGGCATCTGCCAACTCCGCATTTGTAAACATTGCACTGATTGCAAAACCACGTTCGTGATGAACACTAACCTGTTGATGCTACGTACTGATGTGCTTGATGATAGCTAGTGCTGTAGAGGAATGAGTCGCATGTCAACACAAGCACCGAAGTCAACATTACCTTCCTTCAATTGGGCCAACTGGCGGTGAATCGAGGAAGTACAGTACATACTGACGAAACTAAAATGAGCTCTAACATGGAAATTAAGCGTTTCCGGACACATGACCACATAACATCTTTTCTTTATTTGTGTGTGAGGAATGGTTCCTGAAAGTTTGGCCGTACCTTTTTGTAACACCCTGTATACATGGGCCAAAATAATATTTGTTTAGTTTTAAAAAACTCGAAAAATAAATTTATATTATGTTTGAATGTTATTTTTTGTAAAACTGATTTCGTGTGTATGTCTCCTACGTAGTGTCCACATGTTTATGTGATTTTTGTTTTTGATTTAGTTTCTCTTTTACAGACATTGGAGAATATTAGGAAAGACATCGGCGATTCTCCAGTCTGGCTATCCGTTGACGAAACCACTGATTTGCAGTCGGTATATGGCGCACATCACAGTTGGAAAACTCTCTGCTGACGAGGCTTCACGAGGACACCTCATACTGTGCAAAGAAGTGGAACGAACGACACACGCCACAAGTGCACGCACAGTGCAGGAAGGATTGTGTAAGTTTCGCCAATATTGAATAGTTTAAAATAAATCATAGGTAGTATAAGAATGCAGTTTTTCACATCATATCCCGAGCCAATAATTAGTTTTCCATATCATGTCCCGAGCCAATAGTAAAATAATAAAAAAATTGCAAAATTCGTAAAATCCTTTGATTTTCTTTCAGACGTGCTGTGGAGAAGTGAAGTTCAGAAACGTGGGGAGAACAAGGTTTTGGCCATTGTGACATATAGTGCCGCATATATGCTGAGGGCTACACAGTGCCTCCGGGTGTTTTACCCTAAAATTATTCATCTAACGTGTCTGGCTCATGGCATCCATCGAGTCGCTGAAGAGGTCAGAGCTACATTGCCAGAGGTCAGCAGCCTCCTATCTTCGGCAAAGAAGTTTTTCATCAAAGCACGAAGTCGAGTGGGAGCTTTCAAGACTGCTCACCCTGACTGTCCTCTGCCACCTGAACCAGTCTTGACGAGGTGGGGAACGTGGATTTCAGCTGCAAACTATTATGTAGACAATCACAGAAACGTTGAAGAGGTATGGATGCGTATGTAGTTCTGGATAAATTTAATAAGCAAAGGAAACGAAGACAATAGAATTCCAATATTAAGCTTACTTCTCTGCACAGCAGTTTTCAGCTTGAAATCGACATTCACTAGATTACTACTTTCTTGTTCCAGGTCCTAAAGGGCTTTGAAGATTGCGAAAATTTAGCTATACCAAAAGCCAAGGACGCCCTGTAGAATTACAGCGTGTTACACAGCCTATCTTTCATCCAAGCGCACTTGGTTGGCCTTCCAGACCTAGCTGAGAAACATGAGACTCGTAACATGGTAGTTACGAGTGGCTTTCGTCGAAAGACTCAGGACACAGAGCAAGAGTTGGCCAGGTCCGATCGGTGAGAGACTTAGAAGAAAATTGGATGCAATTCTTCATAGAAATCCTGGTTGGTCTACGATTCGGAAGATCGTTCAGTTACTGGAAGGAGAGAAACGCTCCGAGAATCTAGATGATTTCACGTCGTCTGATGTCGCTGCTCTAAAATGTTTACCTGTAGTGTCATGTGATGTTGAACGATCATTTTCAAGATTGAAAATGTTATTATCTGAACACACAGAAAAAATTTTCATTAAGAGAAAATCGAAAAAATGTTGGTAGTTCATACAAATTCAAATTTTTAGAATTTACCAAACTGATCGCGTAAGTACCTATGTTATACTTCATTTTATTCATTGAATTATAGCCATTATTGAAAATATTTGATGGTTATTCATTAATTTTCCCAAGTAAGATGCATATTTTAAAGAATTTATCTAAGAGAAAAGCATAATTAAAGAATTTTAGGTGCATATTTAAAGGTTTATACTGGCAGTAAGAGCATATTTTAACTGCATTAATCGAGGAGATTTGGCTCAAATCTAATGGGTTTTAAGTGCATATCGATCCGAACACCAGTCATGAGTGTACGAGTAAGTGTGTTTGTGTGACTGCATAAGTCATTTCATTTGTAGCACATCATGTATCAAAGATTGGCTGAGGGTATCATGTCCAAAGGCCACAAATAAAATAAAAGAACCACACAACCGTAAATACGATGAACGGCGACAGATTGAACGATGTTAGCTTAGTATGACAGCAGCTCGAACAGCTTCGATATTTTCTGGGCTGACAAATGGTTCACACACGGCCAGAATGTTTCCTTTTAATTGCTGAAACTGTTTCTTCAAAATTACGTATCCACGTGTTATGTGCACGTGTCGATGTACAGTAACGTCTTAACTGAAAGTGATGGCGAAATTTCCAACCAGCAGCCCCCACACTGTAATTGTATTTTGTAAAAAGCTTTGAAGGTAAAATCGTGTTTCGGACCGCTCCAAGTATCCATGTTAACTAAATAGTAAGATGGCGTCAGCTGGTTTCTGTATGTTACGCAGCGTTAACAATCGTTTAGTGCTAACAACACAAATTTCAAAATTTGCCATATTGCAGCATGCCCTGTATTTTCAAAAATACTGTGACTGGGCGCATACCCTGTTATTAACGTTGTTCTTTCAATCGGTAAAAATAGAACCCTTATAGGATCACTTTGTTGTCTGTCTGTCAGTCTGTGCCGGCCGCTGTGGCCGAGCGGTTCTAGGCGCTCCAGTCTGGAACCGCGCGACCACTACGGTAGCAGATTCGAATCCTGCCTCGGGCATGGATGTGTGTGATGTTCTTAGGTTAGTTAGGTTTAAGTAGTTCTAAGTTCTAGGGGACTCATGACCTCAGATGTTAAGTCCAATAGTGCTCAGAGCCATTTGAACCATTTCGCTGTCAGTCTGTATAGGCCCCTTCTTCCCAGGGATGGGTAGGCCTACGGTCCCTTGGCGGTGTGCGAAATTTAAGCTTCTAAGTCAAAGCAATCAGAAGATACAGCCATTTATGTCACACATTTTGATACTCGCAACTCACTCATCAAAACCTACAGCGTACTTCCCGTTGTGCTGGAATCATGGAATTTGGCAAGAAACAAGTTTTCATAGTACAAGTGAAGGAAAAAAACCCGAAAACTGTTAATTTGTAATTATATCACCTTTTTTTTTACCATTTGGTATTTGTCTGTCTGTCTGACCATCTGTTAAGACCAGTTTTTCTCAGGAACGGGCAGAGTTATCAAGTTGATATTTATGTCAAATAATAAGGTCTACACTCCCTTGGCGGTGTGCAGAATTTAAGCTTCAAAGTCAATAGAATCAAAAGATACAGCCATTTATGTCATATATTTTAACATTCGCGAACACACTCATCAAAACCTATAGATCTATATAAATAATCAAGTTTGTACGGAACCCTCAGAGCGCGAGCTGTACTCGCACCTGTCCGGTTTTTTCTTCCTGTGTCTTCCACAGGAGCTTAAATTCTGCACACTGCCAAGGGAGTGTAGACCTTATTATTTGACATAAATATCAACTTGATAACTCTGCCCGTTCCTGAGAAAAACAGGTAATTTTAATAAAGTGATTTATTTCTATTGTGATAACGCGCTAGTTTTTGAAATCATTTAAAAGCTCTGAACCATCGCCTGCCTAAAGTAATATGTTTAATGTTAATTTAGAAACTCCTAAAATCCTTATAATAAATCGGTAGAAGAGCTAAGGAAAGAAAAACGAAGGGTTCGTAATGCACGGCTGAGATGTGTTGCTGAACTCCAGTTAACTATCTGGGATGCCGCCGTAGGCGCGTCGTCGTTTCGCTTTGGCATAACTAGTGCTTGGAGAGCCGGCTAGTGGGCTGACTGGCTTAGCCCAAGCGGCATACGGTGTCCGGTGACGAGTCGCTCGCGCCACGCCACATGCCGCCGACCACCAATGTAGGCCAGCCGGTAACCGGCATCGCGACGTCAGCATTCCGCGGCATTCGCGCAACGGCACCACCACTGCTGCTTCTCGGGAGCAAGCTTGTGATCGGATTTAGACGGTTTTCAGTGTTGTTGCAAAGTTCATGACCCATAAACTTTTCTCATAAACATATACGTCGAAATGCTATGCATATAGTTTCGGACACTGAACTCTTGTAAAATGGAAATTTTACTGTCACTTGGTGGTCAAACAGTCAGTGAAGATGAACCATTTTAAATTATTAGGGCTGAAAGCAGAAGAAAAGCTTTCTTGGAAGTATCTCGTTCAAGCTCTTGTGCAGTAAATATATGCTACTACCTTCATTACAAGAATAATTTCCACCGTCTCTGACACTGAAACGCCAAGCTCGTTTACTTCGATCACTGTCATTCTATTATCTACTATGGTATCATATTTCTGGATAACTCTGTGCACTCAGCAAGATTATGCTCAGCCCAGAAAAGTGAGATCAGGAAAATCTGCCGTTTCAGTCCGCAAACTTCTTGTAAGTTGTTGTTCAGGTGTCTCTACCACTCCTGTACATATCCTGCCTCATGGAGTTCGTCGTTGACAGTACTGGCTCATTCAGGAGAAACTGCGACGTTCATTCACTGAACACTAGATAGAAAAACGATTTGTACGTGGTTAACACTTTAAAAAAATGGTTCAAATGGCTCTGAGCACTATGGGACTTAACATCTGTGGTCATCAGTCCCCTAGAACTTATAACTACTTAAACCTAACTAACCTAAGGACATCACACACATCCACGCCCGAGGCAGGATTCGAACCTGCGACCGTAGCAGTCGCGCGGTTCCGGACTGAGTGCCTAGAACCGCTAGACCACCGCGGCCGGCGTTAACACTTCCTTCAGCACTGTACAGAAAGGTGTGCACCAATCCACCGGATTCATTTTCAGTAGGCTTCCACCAGAAATGAAAGAACTGAATAGTAAACTCCGAGTCTTCAAATCCTAGCTTAAGAGGGTGGACCAGGGCAGAAATATTTTTAGCCTCATTTTTATTGGTTAAAATGTTGAGTCTATTTTTGAGATTCGCTCACAGAAAATGTGCCATAAATATGTTACAACAGCGATTTACTACACAGGGGTCTGGCTCATCCGAGCGGTCGAATGCAACCGATGTAAAACTATAATAGTTACTGACGGAATAGGGGACCTGTTAGTTTTGCATAGTATCACATAGGGCATTAGTACCAACTAAAATGATATTCTCAACAAGATTTTCTTTTGTAACGTGATTCGTTTACGGTAAACGGTCTGGAAGCACGTGCTTGTCCTGCGTCTGTGTAACTTGTCATTTTGCTAGTTTACTATGTGAAGTAAATGCGAGTGCTTGAAAATGACTAACAAGAGTATGTATACGGATGGATAAGTTCAAAAACCAATCCTAGTCGTGCAAAAAAAAAAAATGCTTCGATGTGCAAGCGGAAGCCTGTTAATCGATATAATTTCGTCAAAATGAGAGTGTTTCGACATCGGTGAAAAAAGGCCAACTGTTCGGTGCAGGCATTACCGATTAAACATTTGTTCAGTTTCAATATTAACAAACACAAGTTGAAACTTTAAACGATTGTTTTCTCAAAACAACATTTTTACAGTTTTCGGGAGCTATAGCACATGAAATATACATGCAATTACATTATATCTTTTTGTGACTTGTGAGTCGCCGTTTTGCTGCTGTAGTACAAAGGATTTTCTACGATATACTTTAATTTAGATTTTTGGTGCACGTTTTTATAGCGACTTTTTTGTCGAAAACAGACTTTTATTTCAGAGTGCCACCATTTCGTCAAAAACCAGTTTTTTTTAATATCACTACGTACTACGTTAGACAATATAATCAGTTTTTGAAATTTTTTTCTAAGTGGAAAATTGCGGCGTACATAGCTTCCACCAACTGCCGTTACATTCCGCGAAGGCCTTATGTCGATGTTGTGTAGTATTTTCTGGGTGCAAGTTTTTTACTTAAAAATAATTAATACAATCTTAAGGGTGTACAACAAAAGTCTATAGTCAGTTTTGTAATTAGTATGTTATTTATTGAAAAAATCGTGAATATCGCTTCCAAAATCCAGCTTCACCTCGGTCTAGTACCTTAGTTTTCCTTGTAGCCTCCTTTTCTTCGTCTCCTGGCCTTACCCGTATGTTCACGGAATCAGCATGATCTGCCAGATTTGGTAATATTAGTGGTGGAGGATGTCCGGATACGCTTCCTGATGCCACCCCTCCTTCTTTCCTACAGGGACCGAATTTGTGTACCCAATCTGTCTGTGTCTAGTGTTATCCAACGGGGAAGTATGAGCACGTTCCCGAAATCATGTAGGTGAAGCGGGAGGTGGGGTCTACGGTAGTCACCTAATCGGACGTGAAAAACCACATAAAAACTAAATCGAATCTGGCCGGCACACCGGCCCTCTTTGTTAACCTGGCGGGCGGATTCGAGCAGACCCCGACTAGCCTCCGCGAATCCCGGAAGCGATGTGCTAACGCGCATGGCTAACCATGAGGGTCGGACTGTTTTCTTCTACTATACTGCTCCTATTCTGTACAGGAGCTCTTCGCAGTGGTTTTCTCTCCAATATGTTATTTATTTTGTGTACTCACTCACAATCTTTTTCGTATTTTGTCCTTAACCGTTTGGGAAATACCGTGCGCCCTGTGCGCCAAAGACAATATGCATAATGAATTATTCCGGAGAGTGCATTGGGATCAGCTTTGCTTGGATTCCCAGTACATAGAGGCCGAAACATTTGATATAATCGTCAACAACATTTGATAGACAGATGCTTGCAAGATAAATAAAACTACATAAGGTGAAAAAAGATATTGATTTTCTTAGATCATTTAATGCTGTCAAAGAGGATAGGTAACTCACGGAAGGACAAATTGCTGGAAACTGTTCGAGCAACTAGGAACCCTAAACCGAAGTTCGATTTCGCGTACTGTCCACCAGTTGCCGACCATTAGCGAACAAACCGAGCGAGGTGGTGCAGTGGTTAGCACACTGGACTCGCATTCGGGAGGACGACGGTTCAATCCCGTCTCCAGCCATCCTGATTTAGGTTTTCCGTGATTTCCCTAAATCGTTTCAGGTAAATGCTGGGATGGTTCCTTTGAAAGGGCACGGTCGATTTCCTTCCCAATCCTTCCCTAACCCGAGCTTGCACTCCCTCTCTAATAACCTCGTTGTCGACGGGACGTTAAACACTAACTACCAACCATTAGCGAACAACAAGGTATATCTTACTCTGTACGATTTTCCTCTAATCCGTGATTATCAAATCAGTGCATTCAGTTATTTTAGAAACATTCTGCCTGAGGATCTAAAAACTTATTTCAGGTGCAGAGAACCATCTAATCTCCACCACAGAAAACTTTATGTAAAGAACAGACACTCTTATTAATTGCATTTCCCCAAGGCTAATTAAAAGAATCAGTTCGTCCTACTAATCTATGTACTTGTATTAGCTCCATTTGCAAAGGAGGTCCAATAAAATTCATGTTTATAAATTTTCCATTAAACTTTCTGTAAACTATGTACAGACTCGTTCTATGACTAAGTAGCTTCGGATCAGATGATATCACGGAACTTCATGAATGAATAAATACATAATTACATAATTAATAAAATGTCCTAGGTTATTATGCCGTGGTCTAAAGTATTTCACATTAAAACCCAACGTTTCGTCCCCATCTGCGGATGACATTTTCAAGGAGGGTCATAGCTTCTTTGAATGTCCGATTCACACCCTAGCTCGCTTCAAACAAGCTACGAAACCCCTTGAAAATGCCCTCCGGCGATGGGAACGAAACGTTGGGTTTTAATGTGAAATCCATTTGACCACGGCATAATAACCCGCAACATTTTATTAACTGCGACTTTTCCGAGCGTGAAAGTTTATATTTTACGTACAATAAACAATACACTGATAGGAACGGCTCTACTTTCCCTCTGTACGTTAATTCTTCAGGAAGACGAGCATTGAGGGTCTTACATCTTATAAATGGTCAGGCTGCAAGGATACCACCTGATGACCTGTCTAATTCCATCGCCAAACTAGGAAGAAGTGGCACAGAGATTAAGCTAGTGAACCTGTCTATTTCAGTAGCGTCGTTCACATCCCCCTCCAGCCATGCAACTCTAAGCTTCAGACTGCTTCCCCAAATCACACCTGAATGCTGCGATAGTTTCTTTGGATACTTTTCGCTTTTTTCCTTCCCCTTCCCCGTCGTTTGCCAGCAGAACAAATATTCCATCTCTAAGACCTCCTCTGTCATTACCAACATTTCCCTTTTCACAAAAATTATTTTAAAGCGTGGATATAGTATTAGGACCAAAAGCAACCTCTCCAAAGACATCAAGGGTTTAACATTCGTACAGGAAGGAGGCAGATACATGGGTACACACGTATTCAACAACGCGGTATAACATATTCTATGTCTGGTGAGTAATGAGGTGGAATTTAAGCCTTAATTATCTTATGGATAATCCCTTCCATTCTACTGAAGAGTATCTTCGCAGAATCTCTTAAAACTAATAAGAACATTACACAGAATTTGGTTGAGCACATAATAAAGAAAATTAAACTATAATAAACGTTGATAAGATCGGCAAATTTATCTGACAAGGAAACAGGGTCAGTGATAATCAACTTCCTAAGATATTAATTCAGCACAAAATAGCCGCAAGTCGATAACAGTGATTGTGCTATTGTACCGAAAAGAGAAATGAAATTAAATATGTAGCAATATCTGTCCACTCGGTCGAGGATGGGACTATGTGAAATTACTGAAGTATGGGAAATTATTAACTTCGTTCCGTCCTAACCAACTGTTGCCGCTAGATATTCTCACCGTAATTGTTGTGTGGTGGCGACTAAACTGGAAATGGTGCAGATGGATGCAAACAGAATTCGTCTGCCAATTCAGGCTACCTCACTAGCACCAAGGAGTCTTTGGATCTCTGCCCGTAAGTGTGCCATCTTCGTTTCTCTGCCATTGAGTGAGTTAGAATGCATCTGCTCTTCTCAGAATTTGTGTCTAAAAATAGTTCACCAATGAGAAAAAGTTCGCCCAGCTTTAACCAGTGGCGTAATTGTTATGTTACTGATTTTCTCCTACCAAAAACTATGTAAAATGATTCTCCAAATAGCTGGCTTTTCGCTTGCGCCGTTCCGAGACTTTCGGACTCGCAAGCCTACGTCATCGTCTCGTTTCTTCATTCTACCAATGCACGGCCTTTCCGCATACAAAAATTCAGAAAACGGCTCCTGCCACCCCGTCCTTCCCCTCTAGCTGTTTTAAGAAGATCCACCGCGTTTTTTTATTGTCCATGGGTGGAAAAAATCTCGCCCTCGCCACAGGTGTTGGCGTCTGTTTGTCACAACGTACTTTCAACCAAGTGGTGAAAAACACAGGGAATGAGACTAAATAGTTTGGTTGCTTTCGGGAGAGAAAGGGTCCCCCTTCCACCTGCTTTCTGGGAATTCACTGGGCAAGTGCAATGCCTTCTACAGAAAGTGCTCTGATGCTATGGCCTAGCTGTAAAAGGGCCATTTATTTGCCGGGACGAGTTTCCACAGGTGACTGTTGTTAGCGTTCTGCTGGGCTCTCGCACTGTGCACTGTTTTTTGAAGCACGAGGGAAAAATTTGCTACTGGCACCAGAGCGACGCCGAGCCAAAACAATATTTCTGGCAGCATAGCTGCCACTTTCGGCTGGCGTCAACACGACGTACCTCCGGTCGGTGAGTTCTTTACAAACACAGAGCAGTGGAAGTGTTCACAAGTCACCCCTGGCCCCTAGTGAGTACCACAATGGGTCATCTCGGCTAGTGTCCCGTGGTCTGTCTAACTGCTAGCTTTTGCAAAACATCGGCTCACAGAAGCGAAATATCTACCATTATATGCACAGAAACCCAATTAGAGTATAGAGAAGAAGATTAAAATATGTCTTGGCCTTTACAATCATTGTTGTTCATCTCATAACTCGAATTAAAAGTAAATTGACCTGTCTAAATACTACTTTAATGCTTATTAAAAATGGGAAGTGTAAGATCGGGATTGGCTTGTCGCGGCTCAATTGCATTATAACTCATTTTAGCACTACAATACACTAATATTTCATAACTTTCAATCATTTCATTGTATTGCTCTGAAATACACATCCTTAATTTATTTCCACATCCTGGGCACCCCTCTCCATAGTGTCCATGGAATATGACTAACGTAACGTAGTGTTATGCGGGGGGCTTAAGCTGTAATTTAGAGTCTCATTTAATTTTGTGGTGCTTATGATGCGCATATTTTTGTTCACTGTCTCCAGAAAGACATCATAGTTTCACCTGGGGCCTACAGCGGATGATTTTTGATATGAGAACATCCTTATCAGACAGTAACAGGTAATAGAGTTACTGGAGTGAATATCTGGTTTAGTCAACCGAAGATTAAGAAATGTCTTGACCATTACAGTCATTGTTGTTAATCTCATAGCTCGAATGACTCGCCAGGCCTAAAAAGACTTATTAGTGTTTAATAATTACGACTGCTATGAGTATAAGGGTATTCATTTTGAGATTAAGGCTCACTTTTGTGTTTGTGTTTGTTTAAAAATAAATTTGTTTTTGAATGTGTTCCCTCTTGAGCAAACACAATTTTTTCTTCTTTTTATTCGGACACGTTTTGCTGAAGTTACAGTATCGCCAATGGTTTCTTTTATTTTCTTTGTGTTAAATAAAAGGAAAATTGCTTTTTATGATATGTGCATACAGAAATTTCAATTTTTAAGAAAACATTTTGACAAATTTGATACCAGAAATATTTTTTATATCTACCTTGTTGCCACATGTTGCGGTTTCCTGTATTTTGCGCTACAGTTGTTCTTTTTCATTGGTGAAATTGTGATTAGCATCATTTTATTCTCTGCCGAAGACTGTGTGTGTGTGTGTGTGTGTGTGTGTGTGTGTGTGTGCAATATATTTCCACTTACTTTTTCTGGTTTCCCCATTAACTGCACTGGGAAAAACTGCACTTTTAAATTTTCGCTGTGTCACTGTTGACAAGATTCGAAAACAAGATGGTGGATAGCTGAATGTATTCTGTATGGCAGTTTTTCAAAATTCACAGTGGAAGTTTAAACTTGCAGTTGCTCACGTATCTGAGAACGTGTTCCGTATGCCAGGGTCATCCGTTAACAGTCTGCAGCGCGGCACTGTATCTTACATTGTTCGGAAATCTAGGAATGTGGAACCTGCTTGTTGCCCCTCATCCATTGTTCGCAGAATGTCATGCGAGAAAAGGGCAAACTGAGTTTAGCGCCAGCGATGCTTTCTATATCCGTGTTGATTTGTGTACAGAAGCCCTTCTGTCTCAGGGAAATTTACTACATTCGAACTTAGAATACGCTAAAAAATTCTGCAGCAAGTCGACGTTAAGGTTGTTGGTCTGCTCCCTGCGGCTCCGGTCTTTTGCCCTCCCTATAAACGATCGATTAGTTTTTAACTCTTTCAGTTGTTTCTCAATGCCAGGGATGCCTATTTTTATGTCCTTCACATAGGAATCTGTGCAACGGTCAAACGATGGTATGTCTGTACGATCAATCTGTGTGAATTAAACTCATAAGGCAATTCGTGTGTTCAACCATTAGCAGAGGCTGACCACAAATGCGTGGGCTGATATTTTTCACGATCATTTGATTGGGCCGTATCTTCTGCACAACACGTAAATTACCCTATCTTCCTCCGTAAAGTACTACTGGAAGCATCAGAGAATGTACGGCTAACAGTCAGGTAACAATTATGGCCCCACCACGCATTGCCGTTGATGACAGAAAACATTTAAACAGTATTTTCCCCAATTTTTGGATTGAAAGGGGTGGACCATTGCGGTGGCCACAACCTCACTCCCATTGACTTCTTTTTGTAGGGGGAGATGAAGCGTGACAACGATAGACACTCCAGAAGAACTGGTTGCCCCTATCTGGGAGACGGTGAATTTGTGACTTTTTGTCACATTAAAGTGTGTTTCTTTTATCTCTTATAAACACTAAAATTTCGTGTAAGTGTTTTCTTTACGCCTTGTGTATGACGATGGCTACGATAATACTCATCTCAGGCGTCTCTGTAGTAAGTTAAGTAAAGGCTGATGACAGCTTAGGGGTGAAGATATTCCTTGTTACAAAAACTCACTGAAGATTCCTGTTCTGCTGGTGGGTAACAATAGTCCCCCTTTCTCCAATCAGATCGTAGTAAGTCTTCAGAGGTCCTGCGACCAGTCGTTTGAGAGGAATATTTCCGCTAACGTCACAAACGGAGCCTACGGTGAAAAGGTTGCAATCTTTGCAATAAAATCCTCGATCTTTGTAAGACAGTATAAGCGAGAGACACTTTCCCACATGCAATCTCTGAACATATTTTCTTTTTCTCATTTTAATAGTGATACCTTAAGGGAAATAGGAATCTGAAGGTGGCCATTGCCAATCTACACTCCTGGAAATGGAAAAAAGAACACATTGACACCGGTGTGTCAGACCCACCATACTTGCTCCGGACACTGCGAGAGGGCTGTACAAGCAATGATCACACGCACGACACAGCGGACACACCAGAAACCGCAGCGTTGGCCGTCGAATGGCGCTAGCTGCGCAGCATTTGTGCACCGCCGCCGTCAGTGTCAGCCAGTTTGCCGTGGCATACGGAGCTCCATCGCAGTCTTTAACACTGGTAGCATGCCGCGACAGCGTGGACGTGAACCGCATATGCAGTTGACGGACTTTGAGCGAGGGCGTATAGTGGGCATGCGGGAGGCCGCATGGACGAACCGCCGAATTGCTCAACACGTGGGGCGTGAGGTCTCCACAGTACATCGATGTTGTCGCCAGTGGTCGGGGGAAGGTGCACGTGCCCGTCGACCTGGGACCGGACCGCAGCGACGCACGGATGCACGCCAAGACCGTAGGATCCTACGCAGTGCCGTAGGGGACCGCACCGCCACTTCCCAGCAAATTAGGGACACTGTTGCTCCTGGGGTATCGGCGAGGACCATTCGCAACCGTCTCCATGAAGCTGGGCTACGGTCCCGCACACCGTTAGGCCGTCTTCCGCTCACGCCCCAACATCGTGCAGCCCGCTTCCAGTGGTGTCGCGACAGGCGTGAATGGAGGGACGAATGGAGACGTGTCGTCTTCAGCGATGAGAGTCGCTTATGCCTTGGTGCCAATGATGGTCGTATGCGTGTTTGGCGCCGTGCAGGTGAGCGCCACAATCAGGACTGCATACGACCAAGGCACACAGGGCCAACACCCGGCATCATGGTGTGGGGAGCGATCTCCTACACTGGCCGTACACCTCTGGTGATCGTCGAGGGGACACTGAATAGTGCACGGTACATCCAAACCGTCATCGAACCCATCGTTCTACCATTCCTAGACCGGCAAGGGAACTTGCTGTTCCAACAGGACAATGCACGTCCGCATGTATCCCGTGCCACCCAACGTGCTTTAGAAGGTGTAAGTCAACTACCCTGGCCAGCAAGATCTCCGTATCTGTCCCCCATTGAGCATATTTGGGACTGGATGAAGCGTCGTCTCACGCGGTCTGCACGTCCAGCACGAACGCTGGTCCAACTGAGGCGCCAGGTGGAAATGGCATGGCAATCCGTTCCACAGGACTACATCCAGCATCTCTACGATCGTCTCCATGGGAGAATAGCAGCCTGCATTGCTGCGAAAGGTGGATATACACTGTACTAGTTCCGACATTGTGCATGCTCTGTTGCCTGTGTCTATGTGCCTGTGGTTCTGTCAGTGTGATAATGTGATGTATCTGACCCCAGGAATGTGTCAATAAAGTTTCCCCTTTCTGGGACAATGAATTCACGGTGTTCTTATTTCAATTTCCAGGAGTGTAGTTGCATAGCAACACCAGACTGGCATATGCATCATCCAATATCTGATGAAACTAAAAAATTAACGTGATATAACCGCACGTTGTGATTGTTAGATGCAAAGTAAGGTGATCCTTGCCGTAGTTACCGAACGAGGTGGCGCGGTCTTTCGTACACTGGGTTCGCATTCGGAGAGACAATGGTTCATTCCCGTTCCCAGATTTAGGTTTTTCGTGATTGCCCTGAATTCCTCCAGGAAAGTGCCGGCATGGTTCATTTGAAAGGGCGCGGCCGATTTCTTTCATCATCCTTGAAACAATTCGAGCTTGTGTTCCGTCTCGAACAATCTCGATGTCACCGGGAAGTTAAATCTTATCTTCCTTCCTCCCTTCACCTTAGGTGCAGAAGCAAAAAAATGAACATCAACACAGCAATTAAGGAGGTACAGCTCACAGTAGCGAAGATACTTCTCCTGAACCTCTTAGCTGAAAAAATATCAGTCGCTCTGACAGACACATGGCCACTCATCCTAGTCAGTTTCTTTATACATATCTCCTTATCGCCGCGCGGGATTAGCCGAGTGGTCTGGGGCGCTGCAGTCTTGGACCGTACGGCTGGTCCCTGCGGAGGTTCGAGTCCTCCCTCGGGCATGGGTGTGTGTGTTTGTCCTTAGGATAATTTAGGTTAAGTAGTGTGTAAGCTTAGGGACTGATGACCTTAGCAGTTAAGCCCCATAAGATTTCGCACACATCTTGGACATCTCCTTATCAAAATTTAAATTTAGTTATTACAAGAATGAAGTACTGTAATACAATGACTTCTTTAGAAAGTGAATGTAACACTAGTACACGGTCCTGTCACATCAGTGTGACCATTACATATATATCCGACGTCAACGCCCAATAACCACTCACAGACGTCACGTGTCAGCACTAGAAGTGGAGGGAATACAAACTGTGTCGCAGGACGCGGAAAATGGTGCACGCGTTGTCATAATACGTAAACGAAGCGACTTATCTAACGTACAAAGCGGCTTGATCATTGGCTTTCGGTGCCAGGGGTGGAAATATTTCCGAAACACCTATTTTCATAAACTGTTCGCTTGCCGCCGTTGTTAAAGCATACCGCGGATAGCAAAATGGTGCTATCGAAAAACGGGCGCCGAGACAACTGTGGTGTACCACGGGCCATAGATGACAGTGGTGGATGAATGCTGCGGAGATGCATACGGGCGAACACACGTCGAGCTGTTGAGCAGCTGACCGCCCAGATGAACCAAGGGGCTACCTACAGTGACTCCTCAACGACCGTTCAGCAAACGTTGCTGCGTATGAACTTCCGCAGCAGGGGCCTGTTTCACGCAGCCATGCTGACTACTGTTCATCAGCCTCGATGACTGGAATTTGCACACCAATATCCCAACCGAACGTCCACTGAGTGGCAACAGGCGGCGTGTAATGTCTACAAGCAAACATCTTGCAACAAGGTTATGGTGTAGGGAACGTTTTCGTGGCATTCTCTGCATGATCTCGTCATACTGGAAGGCACAGTGGATCAATACAAGTATGCATCTATCCTTGTGGACCGTGTCCACTCCTACATGCAATTTGGTTCTTCCTCAGCACATAAATGATCTTTTGGATAGGATGGATAGCAATGTGCGGCTGTTTGCTGATGATGCTATGGTGCACGGTAAGGTGTCGTCGTTGAGTGACTGTAAGAGGATACAAGATGACTTGGACAGGATTTGTGATTGGTGTAAAGAATGGCAGCAAACTCTAAATATACATAGATAAATGTAAATTAATGCAGATGAATAGGAAAAAGAATCCTGTAATGTTTGAATACTCTTATTAGTAGTGTAGCGCTTGACACAGTCACGTCGATTAAATATTTGGGCGTAACATTGCAGAGCGATATGAGGTGGGACAAGCATGTAATGGCAGTTGTTCACTGGTAGAATTTTGGAAGATGTGGATCATCTGTAAAGGAGACCGCTTATAAAACACTAATACGACCTATTCTTGAGTACTGCTCGAGCGATTGGGATCCCTATCAGGTCGGATTGAGGGAGGACATAGAAGCAATTCACAGGCGGGCTGCTAGATTTGTTACTGGTAGGTTTGATCATCACGTGAGTGTTACGGAAATGCTTCAGGAACACGGGTGGGAATCTCTAGAGAAAAGGAGGCGTTCTTTTCGCGAATCTCTACTGAGGAAATTTAGAGAACCAGCATTTGAGGCTGACTGCAGTACCATTTTACTGCCGCCAACTTACATTTCGCGGAAAGACCACAAAGATAAGATAAGAGAGATTAGTGCTCGTACAGAGGCATATAGGCAGTCATTTTTCCCTCGTTCTGTTTGGGAGTGGAACAGAGAGAGAAGATGCTAGTTGTCGTACGAGGTACCCTCCGCCAAGCACCGTATGGTGGATTGCGGAGTATGTATGTAGATGGTATCTACAAGCAGGACAATGCAACGTGTCACACAGCACGCTGCGAGGTTCGAAGAGCACGAGGATCTGTTAACCGTTCTTCCCTGAGGTGAAAAGAGCTTACGCCATCTCTGATGCAGATAGTTTGACACAGGAACTGGACCATCTAAAAGCTGTTTTCAAGCAGAATGGTTATACTGAAAATCAGATCCGTCATGCTCTACAGATTGGACCTTCTCGGGAACCAACGGAAGATACAAGTAAATCGGTGGCATTTCTGCCTTTTGCGGGGAGCATATCTTCAAAAATAGGTAGAATTTTAAAGAAATTTAATATTCTCAGTGGAGGATGATTTAGGTTTGAGAAAGCCCGGAGCCTACAAGATTCCCTGCCATTGCGGGAAAGTCTATATTGGACAAACAATTCGTACAGTCAAGGAATCGTTGCGTGGAGCATCATCGACACACGCGTTTATTTGAGCCAGAAAAATCTGCGGTGGCGGAACATTGTGTTACGGAAGGACATAAAATGTTGTACAATGGGACACAAGTGGTTGCCCCCGCGTTCTTGTGTTGGGGCTATGTACTGAAAGAAGCTATTGATATCCCGCTATCTAACAATGTTATAAACAGAGATAAGGGGTATCCTTTAAGTAAGTGTTTGAACCCTTTTCTGTATGACATTAAGAAACAACCGTCCCCGCCTCGGTCTTCAAAAATTGTCAGTAGTGTTTAATATCGATTTATCGTTTCCGCGAGCTTTCACCCCGGGTGCGCTGTTGTGTCTGTCGCTAGAGGGCAGTTTTTTCGCGCACGCGCGGTGGACCCACGGTCGGTGTATAAAGGAGTCGCCGCGGCGTGTTTGATTTCAGGTCCGACGAGATAGGCGACGGCCTACTCACCTGCAGATAGCGGCCAGGTGACGAGATGTCTCGGGTGGAGACCCGATGTGAATACAACAAATTTTGTGTTATTTTCATTAGGAATGAGGTCCATCACGTTTTATTATTTTATTCCTTCTTAGTTTCTGTGGGACCATATGAGAAAACTTGGAATGATTCACTACTTAATTTATGAAATGATGATGTATGTATAACACAAAAACAATTGCAGTAGCATATGCAAACATGTAACACATTACAGCGGAAATCTCTATACGACTGCAAAGAAACTCCTGTGCAAAGTTAAATCAGTGTGCTTCAAGGAAGCCTTTCAATTTATGTTTGAGAGTCTAGGGTTTATCATCACTCAGATTTTTCAGTTCTCCTGGAAGCTTACTGGAAACGTGCAGCATAGTGCACACCTTTGTGCACAAGTGGCTCAGTTAATCATCACAGATAAGGGTATCGTCAGGACGGCCCCTGGGAAGTGTGATAGGATCGCTATTATCTTCTATATACATAAATGCTACGGGGACAGGGGGTGGGGGGGGGGGGGGCAGCAATCTGCCGTTGTTTGCCTGATGATACTGTTGTGTACAGGAAGGAGTAGTCGTTGAGTGACTGTAGTGGGATACAAGATGACTTTCAAATTTTTATGCCTACTTCCAAGTCGCCATTCGTCTTCCAAAATACTAAAAATACACTATATCCCCAGGTCTTTCTCCCCCACCACCAACCTCTACAAACTATCGTATGGGTGCCCTTGGGTACAGGGCATCCTCCCCGCAGCTTTTACGGTACCTTGCGGAGTATATAATTATGCAGATCTAGATGAAGTGTTTATGACGTCCAAATAATTTTTCTGTTGATTGTTCGCATAGAGAGTGCTGTAGTTTCTTTTGCATGATTCCATATCGTCAACTGATACTCAGACGGCAACGCGTATGTTCAGAGATGGTAGAGCCGCTATCTGAAGATGCTTAAACAACGGCCTTCACGAAACTCGCAAATTGATATTACAGATAGTTCTAACAGGCAGTTTCTCGCCAATAATATTCTTTGTTTATAGGCGGGACTGGCCAAAAATATGACACCATCGGAGATACCCTGTACTGGAATAGAAGCTAACCAGGCAAACAAGTTATCGCGTTTTAACACCAGTGACTATGAAGCTTTTCTCCACAGTATCCTTTCTTCCAGGAGTGGTAGTCTAGCAAACACGAGAACTTCTGTGAGGTTTGGAAGGTAGAAAAAGTACTGGCGGAAGTAAAACCGCGAGGTGTGCGGCGGGGACGAAGGTAGGCTTGGTGGAGTGGGGGGAATCGTGCTTGGATAGTTCAGTCGGCAGAGTACCTTCCTGCGAAAGGCAAAAGTCTCGGGTTTGAGTCCCGGCCCAGTGCACAATTTTAATCTACCAGGAAGTTTCGTCTTCATACTTGTTCGCATTACCAAGAATTTAAGACGTTCGACTTTACTAATTATTTGGTCACTATAATGATGATGCTCAGTACCGTACGTACTAAATCAGTAACTTTTCATTCAACGTCTTTCACGACGACACTTCTTTCTTCCAGCTGAAAACAAAACAAAAAAGTAACCATCTGTATTTCAAACAGCAGCTATAAGCATTGATTTCCAGTAGACATTTTTCAAATGGTTCAAATGGCTCTGAGCACTATGGGACTTAACTGCTGTGGTCATCAGTTCCCTATAACTTAGAACTACTTAAACCTAAGTAACCTAAGGACATCAAAAACATCCATGCACAAGGCAGGATTCGAACGTACGACCGTAGCGACTGTAGCGCCTAGAACCGCTCGGCCACCCCGGCCGGCAGACTTTTTTATTTTTTTCATATTCGTCTCTACAAGTCCGGAGATGTAACAATGACATACTGCTCGACAACTTAGTTTCCGCAGTGGTGGGATATATATTATGGTCTGAGTGAATGCTGTAGCTGAAACAGGCGATTTTGTTAGAAGTAAATGTGACTGCACAGTTACCGCCTGTACTGTGGTGCTCGATTCCGAGGTAAGCCGGTTCGAATCTTGGTGGTGGATGAAATTTTCTCCACCATTATTTGGCCGGTAAGGTGGGGAGAGAGAGAGAGAGAGAGAGAGAGAGAGAGAGAGAGAGAGAGATGGATTAAATTTCAAACCTCTTCGCAATGTCTTAAGAACTGAGGGCATGTGACACTGTTGATGGCGATCCGTCCGTCGGATGTGGACGTTGAGCGCATCCATTTCGCTAACCTACGCTCTACAAAAACACACACTGCAGAATTCCTACAAATCCACCGAGCCAGGTGGCGCATTGGTTAGCACACTGGACCCGCATTCCGGAGGAAGACGATTCAAACCCGTGCCCGGTCATCCTGATTTAGGTTTTCCGTGATTCGCTCCAGGCAAATGCCGGGATGGTTCCTTTGAAAGGGCACGCCGACTTCCTTCCACATCCTTCCCTACTCCGATGGGACCGATGACCTCGCTGTTCCCTCCCCTCCCCCAAATTAACCAACCAACCATCTTACATATCCGCAAGGAAAGGGGCCAATGTGCGGCAGGAGGAACATCCTAGCCGACAGGTGCCTGAACGTGACCCGTGGGGCTTCCCATCCAATAATGCAATACATTTACAGTGTGATTGTGCTAGACAATAAATTATTTTCAAAATGCATTCAGTCTACAAAGGAGACTTTTACAAACACACGTATGTCCTATTTTCTAATACTGTATTAAGTGTGTGAGATCCATATAAAACAGAACTAACAGGAGATATTGAACGTATACAAAGAAGAGCAGAACGAAAAATCATAGGTTCGTATGGCCTATGGGGGAGTGCCACGGAAATGCTGAAAAATCTGAATTAGCAGACGCTTGAAGACGTAAGTCCATTACTCTGCGAAAATCTGTTTGCGAAGTTGCAAGATCCAGTATTACATGAACAACGTAGGCGTACATTACAGCTCCCAACTTAGCCATTCTTCCCGTGCTCCCTATGGGAATGGAACGGGAAGAAACCATATAAATGTTGTATGGTAGAAAGTACCTTCCGCCACGCACTTCATAGTGGTTTGCATATAATTTTGAAATTAGTAGTATACCTAAAGACAAATTGCATGTCTCTATTTCACAAGGAGCAGATATATGTATACATAGATATGTGGAGACATGAAGGATTCATAACATCGTGCTATGGATTTTATCGAACCCGAAACATCCATTTATGAATGACCTTTAGCGGGAGGTGGGTTATAGAGGTAGTCCGATAATAGTTTGCTGAAATATACAAACAGACTAGCAAACGACCAAAATGTAGGCGATGCGCTGTATCTGTAACATTTATTCATTACTATGACTGAACTGAATGAATGACAGTTGCAGAAAGTTTACTGCACTACGTAGATATACTAAGTGAAGTGTCCGTGTCCACCGCCCTACCCAATGGTGCCACGTTGATCGAATACTGCCGTCGTGTAACTGTACTTCCATGCTCCAACAGTAGCCGCGTTGGAACCGGATGATCCCCACCACAGAGCTCTCTAGCGGTCCTTGGAACGAAACTGCGCCTGCGTCGACGAGTCACGTGACTGGCTGACTGTGGACGTGTAAAGCATAGTTGTCTTTCGAAGCGGTGAGAGGGTGGCTTGCGGACGGTGTTTTAATTTTCACGTGTTGTAGTAGAACGTGTAAAACAAGAATTTCTGTGTATAAATAGTGTAAAACTCAGTAAATATGGGGAGTAAGTATTAATTGTTCTAAATGTGAGAGATTTATTTCCAGTTTCTAAAGTTTTGCTGAACTTCATTTGGTACTGATCACAGTTTGTTTTTAAGTGTTTAATTATCTCACATTTCGATCTGTGTTTAATGCGTTATTGCTTTTTATGTATTGCTAGGTGACATATTTTAAGTAATTGCTTTGATGGTTGATCGTGTGTTACAGTCAAGTTCCTAGAGGTAATCAAGCCGTTTTGCAGTATACTTCCAGAAATCGCGAAACCTGAACGAAAGGTATGACGTTTAAGTGCTTTAATACATTTTGTTCATATATTTTGTGTTTACCTTCTATGGCGAAGTTATTATGAAGCTTCTAACGAACCATATGTTTGTTCCAGATCCAGTTTCGTGAGAAGGTGCTATGGACAGCGATAACGTTATTCATATTTTTAGTCTGCTGCCAGGTCAGTATTAAAATGTGACTATTCGTTAATACATACATAAATTTATTCTTGTCTTTAAAATTGTAGTTTCGCCTTGCAACTTTTTGCCACTCCCTCATTGTAGGTTAGACAACCATGTTTCTCACAGCGTTCCGTTACTTGAATTTTCCATAAGTACTTGCTTTAAATTTGTTTTAAAGTGTTTTGTGTGTGGAATAGTTGTTTTTAACCATTTGTAAGTGCGTCGACATGTTTTCAGCTTCTGCGTCACACGTGCGTATATTTTTGACGAACGTCAGTTTGTGTTTCTATGCAGCAGTGTATCAATCACTGATTGTTCATGTTTGCCATATAACGTGCAAATTGGCAGCCGAAAGGCCGATTTCATTGCTTGGTGGACTCGAAAAGTCCACAAATGTCATACAGAACGTGCTGAAAGCTGTAATTTATCGTCGCCCTTTAATGCGCACACCGGCCCCAGTTATTATTTTTATAGTTTATGTACCGTACTTCACACGTCATAATGACAAATGTTAAATATGAAACAAATGTTGGTGACCAACCTAAACCTCAGATTACTCTTCAGATCTCCCCCCCCCCTTCTCGAAATAAACGTAAACAACGCTGTTTATAAGGGGGGGGGGGGGGTAGTAGTAAGTGGCACTGTAAAATTTGAGTCCACTATCTCAAGTAGTATTATGGCGTTGAGAGTACAGAATCATTTATGAAATAGTAGAGATTCAGTTAACAGCTGTAAGATTTGTAACCTAAGCATTTTAGCTATGCTGGTGATATTGTATTCAAGGCAAGATATAAGTACTATGAGACTTCCTTGTTCTGCACTTTCTGAAGCAAAAGGTAAACTTATTGTTCATCTAATACACTGCATAACTTTAAGAATACGTGGTATCACAGTTTATATACATTAAGAGAACACACAGTAATGTAAGGTAACATGATGAGTGAGGGAGCTTCAAGAATGATGCAACAAGTAATGGAAGTAAGCTATTTAGTTTCCTTCAGCAATAATTCAGTATTAATTGGACTGGCTTGCAAGGGAAGTAGAACACAAATGGAGGCGAGGAACTGCTACGAACAAGACTATGTTCGAGAAGGAATAATAGACAGGTGGGGAGACTGATTCCATAGACTGGCTGGTGACATTAATAGAAAAGCAGATGATGTGGATGGGGAGGAGAAAAACAAAGGATGAGTTAGTGTGAGTATGTGATAGTTTTGGCAGGGAGTAACAGCTGATACTGTGACAGCATGTTCCCGTGCAAGTCTCTGTGCGACACTTTTGGTACTTTGGACTATCTTATTTTGTTACTGTGGTTTATGGAATCAAAGTGTGTCTACCAAAGTTAAATACATTCAGGAGCATACTACAAGAATTTAGATTAGGAAATTACACTAAAGATAGTTAAGTTTTGTTGCGTGGTTAACAAAGTAACTGGCTGTCTGGAGTAGTGAATGTGTAAAAGGCAGACTGGCTGTAGCAAGAAAGGCATTCCTTAAATAGAGAAACTTGTCAACATCTAATATAAATTTGTCAGGAAATATTTTTAGTGTGGCCTCGTATGGAGGTGAAATGTGAGCTTCAAGCAGTTCAGAAAAGAAAGACTCTTTGAAGTATGATGATACAGAGGAATAATGAAGATTACATTGGTTGATTAACTAATAAGGAACAACTCACAGTTTGAGGAAGAGAGACAGTTACAGCACATCTAAACTGAAAGAAGGCATCGGTTCATAGAGCCTATTGTGAGGTATCAAGGAGGTAATTTGGAGAAGTGTGGTAAGTGAAAACTGTAGAGGGAGACATATGCATGAATTCAGTAAACAGGTCAAACTGCATGTATGTTGCAGTTATTAGACGAAGCAGTATGCACAGGATAGACAATTGCGGAGAGCTGCATTAAACTGGTCTTTGGACTAAAGACCACAACAACAGTGCAAGAGTAGTTTATGCAGATTCTTTTGCTGGATTTGTAAATAATATTGAGTTATTTGTTATAAAGGGTGAAACCAAACTCGGACAGAATTTCTGAAGTTATTTAGGGATATTTTTGCTACAATTGGTCCAGTCTCTGGTGGCTCATTACAGAGTAATAACGCAGTTGTGATTTATTTGGTTTGTTTCCTCAGTTACCTTTGTTCCTGTGGAAATACACCAACAACAGTGAAAAAGCCTGTAATATTATCACCAAAGCATTAAATACATAACACAGAATGATTTTACTATGTACTTGCCTCATTGCAGCAACAGCTAAGCGTAGCATGATTGTGTCAGTCCTCTGGTTGCAGTCGGTGAACTCGTACGTGAAATGTGTATTGGCATTGAGTCGATCATTCTTCCCATGCTCCGTACATGAATGGAACATGAAGGAACCCTAATAACTAGTATAGTGGGACATACCGTGTGCCATGGACCTTCAGTAGTCTGCAGAGTATAGATGCAGATGTAACTGCTACATTTAGTGGCCACGCGGTTTGAGGCGCCTTGTTGCGGACTGCATGGCCCCTCCTGCTGGAGAGTTGAGTCCTCTATTGGACATGGGTGTATGTGTTGTTCTTAGCATAAGTTAGTTTAATTACTGTGTAAGACTAGGAACCCTTGACCTCAGCATTTGGTCCCTTTTCACATACATTTTTTTTTTAGATGTAACTTTGGCTAACACTCTTAAAACACATACAGCTTCATCTTACTCTTAGTCCTGTGACATGACCAGAGCTTCAGCCAATAACAAAACCGTTTTGATCATGTGGCCAAATCTTGATATTTAATGACTCTTAAGCTTAAATTACAGAAAAATTTAGAATATTGACTGAAAATGCTACTAAATGATACAATCATTCAGAATGACGAGTGTGTGAATGATATTTTCAACATAGGAAAATAGCCTGTTGTTTGATGTGGACCTCATGAACTTGAATTTGGCACCCTCATTTGAAGGAAACCTAATATATTGTTTGCTTTGACATTTCAGATACCCCTGTTTGGTATAATGAGTTCAGACTCTGCAGACCCATTCTACTGGATACGTGTTATTCTAGCTTCTAATCGAGGTACTCTTATGGAACTTGGCATTTCCCCCATTGTAACTTCAGGTTTAATTATGCAGCTATTGGCTGGAGCCAAGATAATTGAAGTCGGGGACACACCAAAGGACAGAGCTTTATTCAATGGAGCACAGAAATGTAAGTATCTTTCCATTACTTAGTGTTGTATGCTAACTTGTATGCCATGTTTTTGGAACATTTAGTAACAAAATAGATGATTATCATTTTTCTCTCCATGAACTATTTATACTTGAAAATTAACTGCCAGGTAATATTTTCCTAAAGTAAGCATTCTTAACAATACATTAAAAATGTAACAGTATTGTCAGTATAGAAGTGTTGCACTACCATTAACATTATTTTCTGTAAATGGTAATTCTGTGTTTATGTATAAGAACTAACACTTTAGGTACTCCTGAGCAGGAATGGAAATTGTTTGTTAATAACTTGTGATGCTATAACTTGTAAATTGTACCTCTGTAGGTCATGACATGATATTTTAGATTTTGATGCTTCAGAAGTTAGTCCCCTTGGATCATTTAGTGACGACTGTGCAGTTGGTAAACCTATTTGCATTGGAGGCAGTAGTTCCAACTAAGCTTCCACATACCAACATTTAAACCACCTTGAATTGGATATATTCCAAGAAATTACTTGACAACTTAAGAGCAAGTAACAAACTAAGCAGTATCAAAAGCTATCAGTCTAAGATATAGATAGTGCATAATGATTTCTTGTCTTACAGCTGTTATGTAGAAATATTCTTGTCTTTGCTGATCAGAACTGACAATGTGTACATATGTAGCTGAGGAAATGTGACCTAGTTGGAACTTCCATGTTTTAAATTAAAACTGAGGCTGCTAAATTATCACTGACAAGTGAACATAACACAGTGTAGATAAATTAACTTAATATACTGATAGAGTACTGCATCGTTGGCCTATCACTCATAGTTGCCAAACAGCTGAGTAGGATTAAATGACAACATACAGTTGTAAAGACATATTTGTCAGAGAAGGTTCATTGGGGAGTATTTTCAGCTGTTGTAAAATTCATCCAAATTGACAGAAAACAGTGTCATACATTTTCAGCTCCTACTTATTATTTACATGAGGAAGGTAGTATTTTGTGTCATAGGCTTTTTTGAAATTTTATATAAGGTTTAAAAACACACTACTATAAGCCAGTGTATGTATATGAAATAAAGGTTTATAACTAATTTAGTCAGTCATAAACCTTGATTTATATACATACATTGGCATGTAGTAGGTAGCAAGTATGGTTTTGTCACAGTTACCTTCTTTTCTCACACACAGTTTAAGCAGTGGATAGGGAAGGGATGATAAGTATAGAGGATGTGAGAGTCTGTACTTTTTGCCCTCTTCAAATGTACCCTGGACATTTAGATTTAAAATCAAGTCAAAATGCCCTGTAGCTGTCTGCTTCAGCTTTATATGTACTTTTTGTATTTTGACATTTATCTGATATGAAGCTAGCTGTTCAGGGAGATCGTGTTGTAATGCTAATGAGTGTTTTGGAGACAACTTGCTGGAAACTCACATTTCATACAGTGTTAAAATGGTGTGTGTCACTCACCAGTGACACAGCATTTGACCTCTGTGTTAGGAGTCAGTTTATGAATGAAAAATTAGTCACGTATTGAGAAAATTACAGCCCGATCTATACTCGGGTGCAATCTAAATAACACAAAGTTGCAATCCGAGCTATTCTTGGTCTCCAAAATGTTAAGAATATCGTACAATAATGACAATATAGTTTTTACTTTAAAGGTAGCTTAAATATGACAGTACTTGAGATATACTAACAATTTCAGCCGATTGTTTCTTGGTACTTCGGCTCGTATTTTATGCTACATTTTAGTGTAATTTCCACAGCTGAATGCTTTCATTAAAAATAAACCCTCAGTTGATGAATTGTGGAGGTGAGCCAGTGTAGAATTTATCACCAGATCGTCATTTATCTGCACCAGTTTATGTCATCAAAACATTGTTTATGGTGTTCCTATTTAGTTGGTATTTCTGCTGTTCCCAGTGGCCATTGTTGAGAGACAAGCTTTTCTCCAGTTGCTCACAACACTTTCAATGCTGTATTTATAAAGAAGTTACAGTAGGTCTCTGTTTCTCCAAAGATAAAACAGTTAGCTCTTCTTAGGCCTTCTGTAGGCTTACTGTCCTTCGAAAAGAATTGCCGTACATGTTGTGGCCGATTACCAGATTATTCAGTTTATTTTTTGACACCTGCCCCCATCCCAACCCTACCACCCCTCCAGAGGATTGAAATTGAAGCCTGGGCACATCATGATGGGTAATGGCCATTATGCAACCCAGCCTTGAATGAAATGCATTTCTTTTAATGTGGGTCTGAGTGTGTAACCCATGTTAACATTTTGAATCTTTGTTCCATCAAAGATGAAATTTTTATTTGTAAATAATAGATTACAATGTTAGGCCATATTATCAGTCATTTATCTACCTGCCCCAAATAAAGAATCTTAAAGTATTGTCAGTTAGGTTTTTTACGGAGGGCATCCTGCCTATAGTTATGTTAAAGTTTTGTTCATTTCTATGTAGGCCATGACGAATATTTATAGATATTAGAAGCTTTAATATCGGAGTATTTTAGAAAAGCAGTAGTTTAGATCGGGGCCAGTTGTGTACGTTTGTGTTCTCTGCAACAATGTTGCCAGTGCTCGCCATGAGGGTTGATGAGAAGGTAAGGGATGTGTGTGGTGCTGGGTTTATGCAGCCAATGAGAGATCAGTGGACAGGCAATGTGTTTCAAAGTAATACAGGCACATTTTTGTGTCAGTATATCACAGCCTTCGAAATCATAACACATTAAAAAGAAACAATTATTTTTACAATTAAGATTATGAATGTAATTTTTATGAGTGAAACTATCATTTTCCAATGTAACCTAGGCCTCTGGCTAAGTTGCAGATTGGTCTAGCACTTCGACCTGATATTTCAGCTTTCGCATTTGTTGCTTTGCCAAATCACAACCCAGCTGTCACACCAACCTAGTCATAATCTTGTGATTTGTGACATGTTCAGAGAAGTGTCAGATACCTATGACAGCAGTGAAGAAGAGTGATTTGTATTTCAGCACTAGAAATTCATTTTCTCACCCATCATTGATCCCGTAAAAGTACCATCCCAATGGGTAAGTGAAACTGAAGTGTTATTAACCTATGGGCAGCAGAGAAACATTGCCGTGACTGCCACTGGCCCTGATTGAGACTTCAACCTTTTAGAAATGGTCCACTCTATAGGCTTTGTCCAATTGTTCCCATTATATTGTTCTTCCTCAATTTGTTCTCCTGTTTGGAGAGTACTGTATAACAGATTTACACAGCAGTACTGTGTGTGTGTGTTACATAAGTGAGTCAGCTTGAAATATTACAGGAATTAATGTGTGAACATTAGTCTTGGAATAAATCTTCAACGTTGTACTAGAGGCCAAGTGACCCACAAATACATCTTTAATAGCTTTTAATCTTAATTAGTTTTAATGAGATCATTAGTAGGTAATTCATTAAATTGGTTCTCACCTAATGCAATAATTTTTGTGCTTTTAGTTCAGGCATTTGTCTAAAATGCTTTGGTAATACCGACACTTCTTTAGTGCACAAGGGCACATCGTGATAGTTCAGCATAAACTGAGATGGATAAAAATGCACTTACACTGCATCTGTGGAGTAGCCAGTGACATTACTAGTTTGTATTTTGTAATTTCCTTTGATCTGTAAATGAAGTTGGCTGGTATTTTGCTTAAGCTGTGCTATCACATCCTGACCTAACCAGAACCTTGGAAATCTCAACATGTGTAAAAACAGCTAAATGTTTGTGATGATCAAGATTATAAACTTGAGCAATTTCCATTGGACACTGTGTGTTGTCACCCCATCGGCTGTAACCAACAAGAAGTTGTCACCAGTACACAATCAAAGGGCCACACACACAGTAAGTGCACTTAAGCCACTGAAATGCACTTAAGTCAAGAAATTGTAAATATCCATGAGGGGAGAACATAGCACCATTGTAAAACAGTACTGCCTAAACTGTTGTTCACACTGAGACATCAGTGCAAGGCACACTTACAGTTAGTGTGCCTACAACAGTCCATGTGGGAGGAAGTATTGGATATTGAAGTGCTGAACAGTATTTTTGTCGTTGGGACACACTATACTCGAATCAAGTAACAGGAAGATACAGGAAGCAGATTACTATGACCTTCGTAATGACAAACTCATAGGGAGACTTAGAGGCTTACTACAATCAGTGAGAGTTGGGTAGTAAGTTGAATGTTGCCTCTAGTGTTTCTTCATGGATATTGACCATTGCAGTAGATAAATTGTTGTGTGGCAATATGGCCATGATTGACAGTATGCTTCAGCCTGTTGCATGGATTTTTACCTTGCCTAAGTGATAAGTCATGCAGTCTGTGCCGCATGTTGTAGTCTAAATCTCACATGAGTCTGTCACACCTCCCCATTCAGTTTGTGTATCATTGGCCTACAGAGGTTCCTCTGCACATACACAAATGCACCATATGAGTCACTGAATGTGATGTTTTGACTACTATGAGTGGACCCAAGGAACATTGATACATTGTTTTGTGCACAGTTTAGCCAGGAGAGTGATTCTTATCGTTTATTCGACTTTGATGTGTTGTAATCGTTGTGAAACGTGTGGGGGGGGGGGGGGGGGAGGAGGAAAGCTTTATGTTGGAAGCATTCGTTCCACTGTATATGTTTTACAACAGTGTTGCAACTGACCTTTGCATGTAATTTACTGCTGCTGTGCGTGCATCGTGAACGTGGCATATGTGAACTTGGTTCCCATATGCTGCTTGGTAATGCCCAACCACACAAGTGGCAATTGATGCCAGCAGCTATGTGAGGCTCTTTGGAGACACAGTTGTGTGCAGGAAGCTGACATCATAAACTTTGTATAAAATGCAGACATTGCTTGCAAAATGACAGCACTGGAAATTTGACTGCATATGGAGGGGTGCAAGTAGTCTTTTTTTCTACATTCCATCTGTGAATGGGAAGGGGGGGGGGAGGTGCTGGTGGACAGATAAACTTATGTACTGTCCACCACAAACCATATGGCAGCTTGTCAAGTGTGGTTACCTGCTAGATCTAAGTCTAATTTACCTAATGTTCTTGGCTGATTGCAACCATTGTGCTACCACTGTGGGGCATTTCTGACATTCCTCCCAATCCATGCTGGCTAGCCTGGGCTGCAATATGTGAAGTCATTGTTCATCCTATGACACAGGAAGGCAACATACATGTAACACCACTTTCCTTTATTTTTTTAATATGGGTGAGATTTTGTTCAGCAAGTGCCATTCTTTTAACAGAGAAAATGTTGTAATTCATAACTCGCATATCAATTGCATGTGTATCAGCGTAAGTTTCTGCTGTATGCAGACATATCTATCTGTTGACCCTGTAGTTGTGTTGTTGGTATTTTCACCACTGTGCCTGTAGTTGTTTAGAGTTTTCTCAATTCACTGTGAATGTTATATCTTCTCACTCTGCCTATTACGGGATTTTACTTTTGTGATTCACCATTGGTTACAGTAATAAAGGCAGCATCACAGACCTAGTTTATGGGTTGATAATGGATCCAGCGACGAATATTTTCAGTCACATTCAGAATCATCCAGTGCTGATCAGTGTGTTCCATTTTCTTGTTACCTTATTACTTTTCACGAAAATTGATAGTCTCCCATGTTTGGTTGCTTTTACGGATATTGAGTAAAACATTTTAGATGTAGCACGTATAGGTAAGTTAGTGAAACTAGTTTTAGGTGAAAAAATAACATAAAAATCACAGATCGAAAGCTCATGACAGCTGGCCATTTCAATCTCTTCAATGAAGATGATTTTGCCTTAGTAGAAAACTCCATCAAGACACAATAAGTATTTTGTCCCAATCATTGATTCAATATTATTGCCAAGTCAAGGAAAAAAGTCACTTTCTTGTTACTATAATGACAATCAATTACTTCTTGTCTGTCAAAAACATGAATTCAGTCACCAAAAGAAAGACTGACACTGAAAAGCACCTAGTGTCCTGGCTGAAGAGGCTGTGGACTTGGTACCAAAAGAAGAATCCATTCACTCTTCTTTTTGAGAAAATTCTTTCAATATACATGGAATTTCACTTGTTGGGCTTCAAGCAGATATTTGGAAGGATGCACACTAACATACTTGAAGGAAACCTGTATGCAAGAAAGTGGGTAGTAACAGAAGAGGTGGACATGGAATAACTTTAGCCCTTCAGTCTACCTATTTATTACCAATACTTTGAGATGTCTTTCTTCCGACAATTCTGAAGACGTCACTGAATGGAAATGATAGTTTTGTTGATATGTAACAAAGATTATGTAAACATTTTTATTGATTGTCATGTGTATTTTTATAGTAAATAAAATATTTCACCTGTTTTATATCACAGGTGATGTAACTTAATTTGGGCGCTGTTATCAAGTCTATAAATACATAAAATTTATCGACATTGATGTCTGCCTCAGTAGCGGAGCGGTAGCATTACTGCTTACCACGCAAGGGGGCCTGGGTTCGATCCCCGGCATGGGACTGGGTGTCACGGCGGTCGAACCCCAAAGGGGATATCCCGGCAAATAAATGCCATATGTCCATTTCTTTCATTGACATTGATAATTTGAGTAAGGAAAAACTACCCTGATGACTTACATGATCAAAAAGATACAAAAAGGACTACTGAATTTTGTATAAAAGTTCTAATAGCTCCTATGTCAAGAAAAGAATGAGTTACAGCACTTGGGCTCCAAGACACTCATACAAAAGTTCTGCCCGTGAATGATTTTCTTGTGTTCCTTGTATTATTACTACAATGTGACCAGGGCACATTTTATTGTGTATGTCATACACAGTGCCCTGTCTTTCTTTGTAGATCTTGAAGAACCCTTAACTTGTGAAGATATAAATATTCACGACTCTCTGAAATTGTGACAGAGCCAGATGTGTTGGAAATGGTACTAATGTTGCTATTGCAGAATGAAATTTCATAGTCACAATAAATGCCTCCAAAATTGCAATGCAACATCCGTTTTTGTGTGTTCTAAATTAATGTGGTACAGTACATTGAACAGCAGACTTGGTCAGAGTATTCAGTTTCCTGCTTACAATGCAGTACTTTCCATTTTCAGTGATTTTGTATTGTATTTTCAACCAGGTATACAAAATTTTATTTTCTGTTTCAGTGTTTGGCATGGTCATAACTGTTGGACAGGCAATAGTGTATGTTATGACTGGCATGTATGGTGATCCTTCAGAGATTGGTGCTGGCGTTTGCCTTTTGATCATAATTCAGCTTTTTGTTGCTGGTCTTATTGTTCTTCTGCTTGATGAGCTTCTGCAGAAAGGCTATGGACTTGGATCTGGAATTTCACTGTTCATTGCAACAAACATATGTGAAACAATTGTGTGGAAGGCATTCAGTCCAACTACTGTGAATACAGGTATGTTACAGTGTTGTAAAAGTGTTAACTTTAATTCTCTGTTAGTGTGCTGCAAGCAACATTTACTCTTGAATCCTTCAGTTCATTGAGGTAACAGTTACGCCATCTAAAGTAGAGGATACTTGCAACAGTACTTCTTAGTGTAACAGCCATTTATTTTCCCACCACCACCCCTACCCCTACCCCTACCTCCCCCCCCCCTTTCCATACTGTGTAAGTAACTTTTAATGTTACTAATGGTGGAAGGAAAAGATAAATATCATCTTGAAAGATGTAAGTACCATATTATTAGTATTTTCTGTATTAGACAAATGTACGTTTAACAGTTAACTCTCTTCTTACTCCAGGACGTGGTACAGAATTTGAAGGTGCAGTGATTGCCCTGTTTCACTTACTGGCAACACGCCAGGACAAAGTGAGAGCCTTGAGGGAAGCATTCTATAGGCAGAATCTGCCAAACTTGATGAATCTGCTTGCAACTATTCTTGTTTTTGCCATTGTAATTTACTTCCAGGTATGAACTGTTCTGAAATAATGTTCTGTACAGTGTATGCTATTGCTAGCTAATTTATTTTATTTATTTTTAAGTAAAGATAATTCCATGAAATAACTCAGCATTGAGTTTCAAATAAGCATTTTGATAAGTTCTTGCTGCTAGAATAGGACATTTTTGTGTGCTGCATTGTCATGTCAAAGTTTTTCCTTTTTTGTGGGTTGGGGTTGCATTATCAAAAGTAAGTACAAAACACTTGTGAATAACTAAATTGATAAGGACAGTGGTAGAATTGACAGTAATGATTATCTTCCACATATTGTGAAATTTCAAAGTGGTCACATATTGGGAAGGTAATATGATATTCATGTCACTGTCTGAAATTAGTATTCATGTTATTTAACGACACGTAATTGTAGCTATTATGACATTATTCATTGCATAAATCTTCACAACTTCCTGAGCTTTACACCATTATCAGTCAATGATGTTAAAAGTAATGTTTGCAACATTCTTGAAATCAAGCTAACTGCAGAAAACTTTTGCACATCCATAACTAAAGAGGACTTAGTGTTATCACATTTAACAGGGACTTGACAGTATCACTGATAAACTTTTGCTACTTTTGTTCAGTGCTTCATACTTAAATTTGGTTGATTGTTATTACTTTGAGGAGTAGCATGGAGGTGTTATGTATGTATAATTCAGAAGTCTAGGTGGAAGTTGATTTCTGAGGGGTAATTTTGGGAGATAATTATTTTGTCCCCACTTTACCCATAAGTAGTAAGTTAAGTTTCTCTGGTAATTCTTTTACTTGCATGGTTAGGAAGTGCAAATAGTGAATTTCACATTATATATATGGAACATTTATATGAAAGTTGAGAACTCTGCTGTTGAGAATGTGTGGATGGTGCACATTAACAAAAGATAGCATATAAAAATGAAACTGTTGAGGACTGTGGAGTATACAATGTTGGTGACAATTTCAAATAAGAATATCATGTGAGATGCCACCAGTAACTGCCAAATATATATTTTTTTAGTAGTAAAATATTGTAGTAAATCTCTGTGGCTAAAAGATTTCTGGCAAGAGAACCAAAATGTCACTAAATTGTCATTAAAATTTGAAATGAGGTAACTATTGTAAATAAAGCTGTTTCTTTGTCATTTTGATAAAATGACATTAATTTTCTGTAAGTATCACTGTTAATTTACAAAAAGATTGGAATATTAAACAAATGCTGAATGGAAGCTGGAAGCTAAACATTCTTCAGAGCAAATTATGCACAAATATTAGTCCTAAATTGCAGTATTTTATATCATTTGAGCATTGTGGGGATGTGTGATGGAGTTAAGGCTAGTGAAAAAAGTGAATGTTCTTAAAACAAGCAATGCAGCTAATGGATTATTCTCATACTTTTAAAATTATTGTAAACCTTACACCGGAACAGCATGTGGTGGTCCTGATAGTTCAGAAACATATTTAATTTGTAAAGTATATTTTATTCAAAGGAAGAAATTCTAAATGGTATATAAAAATCACAACATTTGACTTACCAAATTTTTGTTCCTGACTTTCTAATGACTGAAGAGTGTATGGAAAGTGTGTTGATGATACCTTCAGGAGTACACTTCTTTTGCTGTGTCCAGTTGGTTTTACTGTGATAACATTCTGAGGTCTTGTCCACTCTTTTGGCAAGTTGTTCTGTTTGTCATTTTGTGTGATGCAACAAGTCTATCATAGACTGCAGTCAAAAGTTTTTGATCACCTGTCACAAATATGGATTTGTGGTTACAATGGGAATTTCATTTTGATTACTCAATTGAATTCCCATCTGATAATAAAATGATAAACATGTAAAGACTAAGTGCCTCTGTGTATTTGACTGGTTGTTCATCTAGAGGGGCACTGATGAGTATCCGCAACTCTGACATGCCTTAACCTAAGATGGTGACATTCAAGTAGGCCTCATTCCTTCAGCTGTCTCTGTAACAATTACTTCGCATTAGTTTACATTATGTTGTGTGCATGTAGCAGTGTGTTTGGATAGCTGATCAGGTTCACACAATTATGCCTCCTAACAGGAAGGAAGCAAGAGATTGGAAATGTGCTGTAATTCTAGCCCTTCATCAGGAAGGCTATTCCAGTGAGACACAAGCAACAAAAATTTGTTGTAGCCCAATCTAAAGAGGTGTGTGTGTTGCAGTGATAGAAGAAAACCGTTCCCGATGCATGTGTTCTGTGATCTGAATGAAATACACAAAGAAAGATCATACAGGGAAGACCATTTCATGTGTGTACAGAGTAAACATCAGAGAACTTGTACTGCACCTGAAATTCACAAAGAAGTGAATAGTATGCAAGCTGCTGCAGTCTGTCTCAAGAGGGCAACACTGTCTTCATGAGCAAGGTTTAAAGGGGAAAGCAGTAGAAAAGTCTTTACTGTGTAAACTAAATAATGTGAAACAATTGCAGTGGGCTTAGCAACATCAAATCTGGAGTGTGCAGAAATGTATTTTTTCACAGATGAATTAAATTGAAGTATTTGTGGACCATTGTCAAATGTATGTATGTTGACTGGCTGGAGAACATACGATGAGTAGTGTGTGATGTCACTGGTGAAGCATGGTGAGAGGTCGGCCATGGTCTGGGCATGTTTTGTACATCATAGTCAGTGGTCTAGTGAAAATTAATGTAACATTTAAGAACGGAGGATATTACAGGACACTGATAAACAATGCTGTTCCATCTGGCAAGATCCTTGTTGGGCATGGGTTTGTTCTGCAGCAGGGCAGTGATCCTCAACATGCTTCTCATTGTGAAAAGCATATTTCAGTAGAAAAGAGAAATGTGGGGAACTGAGGCACATGATTTGTCCAAGTCAGCCAACTGACTTAATCCTGTTGAACTCTTGTGTAATGGAGGTGGTCAAAAATGGTCACCTAATGTTGGTCTATGGAATAACTTACATTTTGGACTGCAATATCTTCAGAAACATTACAAAAGCTTAAAATTCCTAGAATTTGTGCAGATTTTCTGAGGGACAAAGGATGGATTCGTTAAAGAGGCTAAATCTATAACATATTGTGTTTTACTTAATGATAGAGAGAGAGAATATTTATTTTGTTGGTCAGTGTAGTTTGTTTGGTGATGTGTTAATACATTTAAATGAAGCATACAGCTTTCTTTGTTGGTGATTTAAAACTTTAGACCGGTAATGTATCTCACATTAATATGTAATAATGTTTAACAAATGTCTCGTTAACACCTAATCAGTGTTGATGGTTTGGGCACTCTGCAGTGATTTTTAGTGGTTGTAGTACAATATAACATTCATGCTGAATTGACGGATACTGCATCAGTACCTGGTGTAACATTGATCTTTCTGCATACTACACATTTTCCTCATATCTGCCAAGTGTAATCAGAGAAACAAATGGCCAAACAATTACTGTATGCTTTCAGATGTTGTGCTTGTTTGCAAAGGCATTGATCATGATTACCATTTGCTACTTTGTCAAGACATGCTGTGATAATGAAATTTCACATTTCACTGGCTTAAAAAATTTAGATGACTTGTAATTTCATAATTGTTTTGCCAACTACTTACGTAGTGTGTGTTCTTAGCATATTACTGATGATAAGTATGAATAGTAGTTTTGAAGCTGGTTTCCTTATATCTTTTTACTTACCTTACAGGGCTTCAGGGTGGATCTGCCAATAAAATCTGCTCGCTATAGAGGCCAGTACAGCAGCTACCCAATAAAGCTGTTTTATACATCAAACATTCCTATTATCTTGCAATCAGCTCTTGTTTCGAATCTCTATGTCATATCTCAGGTATGTATCAAATGTTTGCCATGTGTGCAATAAACAAGAATTCATAGGCAAATATTAGTGTTATAAAATGTTGTAACCAAAGTCAATGAAATAGACAGTAGCTACACATGCTAATATTGTTGACTGTATCAAATGTAATTAAGTAAAACTATTTATCTGTCTCGCGTGTGT